>NC_140491.1:102616502-102846502 GCF_964271855.1 Acomys minous
TGCAATGACCATAATTGAGCAAGTATCCTTATGGTAAGGTGGAGCATCTTTTAGGTATATGCCCAGGAGTGTTATAGTTGAGTCTTGAGCTAGAAATATTTCCAATTTTTTAAGAATCTGGCATATTGATTTCCACAGTGGCTTTACAAGTAAGTGTACAGTCCCACCAGTAATGGAGTAGTGTTCACGCAGGGAAGGAGACACCAACCCACACATAATGTCTTGGGCCCAAAAATGTGTTTTGTCTACAAGAAGCGTATGGCCAAGACAAGAAGATAGAACCAAGATTTAGAGACTGGCAAACCAAAGGCTGGCCCAGCTTGAGACTCACCCATGGCAGAGGACTGACCACTTTCCTTATTAATGATACTCTACTATGCTTGCAGTCAGACGTTGAGCATAACTATCTTCTAAGAGGCTTAATCAGGTAGCTGATAGAGACAGATGCAAAGACCCAAAGCCAAGCAATGAACCGAGCTTGGGGAGTGCTGTGGAAGAGTGGGAAGAAGGATAGAGGAAGATGTAAGAGTCAAAGACACCACAAGAGTAATCTAACCTGGGCCCACAGGGCCTCACAATAGCTGAAGCTCCAACCAAATAGCTTGATGGACAGAAGGTCAACTGATATACATATGTAGCAAATGTGCATCTTTGTCATCATGTGGTTCCTCTAACAATGGGAGTATGGGCTGTCCCTGAATCTGCTACCAGGGTCACTTTCCCCTAGCTGGACTGCCTTGTCACTCCCAGGAGGGAGAGAATGTGCTTTCTCCTAGAGTGACTTGAGATACCAGGGTAGATTTGTACCAGTTGGTGGCCTCTCCTTCTCTGGAAGGAAGGAGAAGGGGGAATGTGAGGAGGGAGTGGGAGGTGAGACTGGTAGGAAAGGAGGGAGGGCCTGGGATCGACTAGTGATTAAATAAATAAGTGTGGGTAAAGGCTCCAGATCAACTTAGGTTACAGTATAAGACCTTGTCCTCCCCAAATGTAAATTCACACATACAAAGCTACTACAATGCTAACTCAAAACGGCTACCTTTAATTGAATTATCCCAATCAAACCACAAAATCAGACATTTTTTAAAAGCGAAACTGTCCAGAGAAGAAATAATCACTATGCCTAAAAGAAAATTTCTTGAGTCAAATATATTTTCATACTGAAGCTTAAATAATGTTAAGTCATGGTAATAATTTTCTTCATATTGAAAATACATAGCTAGTACTCTATTCCTAAACTGAATATAACCTCCTTATGAAAAAGGAAGCTTCCAGAATTGGGGAAACGTTAATGTTGGCACCAAGCGTGCTGTGATAATTGCTTGGCTCCTCCTTCCTTAAAATAATCTATTGTACATGACATTGAAGATGGCAAGGATTTGCCCCCCTAGAAGCAGGAACTTTCACACTATTCAAAAGCTTAGCTAAATATCATAAACAAAAAGGAGGATTAGTAATTGAATATGCAATTTTGTATTTTGTTACTATCATCTCTGTAAGGAAATTTACATAGAATCACCTAACCATTTTGTTTTGTAGATTGCTGTAATCTTCACTCATTTGCCCTGTGGAAAAGTTAAATGTAATTCTCTACCAGAAATCAAAATAATATTATTTATGATGTCACTCTCTATAGCAGCAGTGGTTCAGATTAGAGACAGAAAGGCCACAAAAGGATGTCTAAAAGGTATCTGTGAAATGTAATGGACTTAAGGGGTAAGCTGTTAACCCCTGAGGATTGGGAAGGAAAACAGTGGCGTAAGAAAGTTAAAAATATATACCATCTGAAATACACAGGAAACCTATGAGGGTTAGGATTTGGTGACAAATGCTCATGTGTGGTGCATGGTGTATGATGACCACAAAGATGGGTAGGAAAAGAATAGTAGGGGGAGAAACAATAAACTGTGTCAAGGTCAGAGGCAAGAAGGGTAAGAAAGCCTTTGAGAGCTACATCATTCACACACGGTGCATATTATTTTAGGTCAGACCCTTCCTCAATCACACGCAAGATAACTTACGCACGAACAGTGTGGGAAAGATAACAGGATGCCTCATTACAGTGACGGTTACAAAGGGTAGATAGTGCTTGTCTCTCTACATATCCTCATCGTTTATACCTTGCATTCTCCCCAGTACTTGGCATTTAATAAGTGTATTGGACATGCTGACCCTAAAGCTTAACAGACGAGAAATCAGCAACACTAAGGGAAACAGTGATTGCTCTACTTGTTTAGCGTTGCTTTTGTTGTGCACTGTGTTTTAATGGATACCCCAAACTCAATAACTTCAGTAAAATGAAATTACGGTCATGGGTTATATGTCTATGCACTGGCTGCATATGTATCACTAAATGGTCTGCTTTTCCATGTAGTGTTGGTTAGGACTGTAGATCTCTGGAGCTTTGGCTGGTCATGTGCATGCAAGATGATCCACTCACATGACTGGAGTTGGAAAGGAGTGTTTCCTGGGCACTAATATAAGGCTGTAAGCCCAAGTTCCTCCTCTGTCTTCCAGAAGTTTTGAATGTGATGCTTCTCGTAGGATGATGACTGGCATCAAAGTAGGAGCATTCCCAGCATGACAGTAAGAGCTGCAGATCTCTTCAGGTCTGGCGGCATTGGAATATGGTTCTGTTTCTGTTGTATTCTTTTAGTTAAGGCAAATATCAGAGAAGGCCAAGATGCCAGGTAAGCAAAAGTAGACTCTACTGTTAAAAGAAATAGGAAAAACATGCTATGTCACCTAACACAAAACTACCCAACATACTGCAATCCCTCCATCCATTGGACCTTACATAAACCTCAAACCCAAACAGTTACATATAATATCCTAAATTTTTATAGCTTAAAACTTGAACATATACAGGGGGAGGTAATCCCCCTCAGGAACAGTCATAGGGGAGGGGAATAAGGGGAAAATGGGAGGGAGGGAAGAATGGGAGGATACAAGGGATGGGATAACCACTGAGATGTAACATGAATAAATTAATAAAGGAGAAAAAAAACTTGAAGCTCAGATACTATATTATACACATAAAGCCAAACTAGATGGGACTGTGATCCTCTCTCCGTGTGCCTGATAACTCATGAGAAAGTCCATGGATAGCAGTCATACATGTGTTTATAAGGTATATTTTATGACTTTGTGGCTCCTGGCCACTAATTGTAACCAGGAAACTCTCCTTCAATCCTAGCATGCTCAGATAATTAAATAGCATGATTTTTGTTCTCTGGAATTGTGTCTTCTGATGCTTTTCCACAAATTCATATGTTGAGTTGTTGTCATTCATGAAATTGCAAAGAGAAGTTAGGGCACAATGTTTCCTCCAAGTTTTTCAACCACGTCTACTTCTGGCTTGATCAAATATTCATAATTGAAAGAAATCTATAGGGAAGGTTCCTAGCTGAATTGAAAATTACTATTATTATAACTAAATTAAATCCAAACAAAGTATACTATAAAATATGCATAGACAGCTAGCACTTTAAAACCCATGAAACACTATTCCCGTAGCGTCCTTCATTAGAATTCGCCTCAAGTGCTCTATTCCAAATCTTGCTCTTAAAAAGCTGTAAGAGCTGTCTGAGAAAGTAGCATCCCATTACACGTAGTTTTCATACAGAAGGAGCTGGTTGATCATATAGCTGTTCCGCTTTAGTTTACTTCCCCACCAAAGGGATCAATTATATCACCCTGTCTTATGAGAGGTGCTAGAAGTTTTCTACTTAACTCCTTAAGAAAGATTAAAAGACTGTTGTAATTTGGTTTGTCCTAGAAAGAGGATTTGGGGGAAACATCAAGTGTCTGAAGAACTGAATTCCATTCTACTGTGAGGAGAACAAATAGGAAGCATGGAAGTGGCAGTTATACAGTTGGTAGAACACCTCTCAGGGGAGTTTTGCTAAAAACATACTGTAAAACCATGCATTTGAGTTTTAAAGGGATAGAACACTGTCCCACAGTCTCCTGTAACATGAATAGAGTTCTCATGTGGTCTGTAGTGTGGAGAGTGGCAGATTGCACATGAAGGCATGGACATGGAAAGGTTGACCTACAGTGGGGGCAGGAGGCTATGACTCCGTAAGATGTATATTACGAATCCTTAGATGACTGAGAGTTGGTACATTAATGGAGTTAATTAGCTAATAGCTAATGAATCATCAATGAGTTTAATTCATTAATAGTGTTTAATCAGACACAATAAAACTGTTTTTCATATCACTATATCACTGTTGTTTGTTTCATTTATTTCTAGTAAACATAGCATACATGTCCAGGAAGTGTGCATGTATCTCTGTATGTTTCTGTGGGTCTGGGTCTGCCTGCCTGCCTACCTGCCTTCCTGCCTGCCTGTCTCTGACTCTTTCTCTGTTTCTCTCTCTCTGTCATCTCTCTGTCTCTCTTTCTGTCTCTCTCTCTGTCTTCTGTCTCTCTTTCTGTCTCTCTCTGTCTCTCTGTCTCTCTGTCTCTCTCTCTCTGTCTGTCTCTGTCTCTGTCTCTGTCTGTCTGCCTGTCTGCCTGCCTCTCTCTCTCTCTCTCTCTCTCTCTCTCTCTCTCTCTCTCTCTCTCTCTCTCTCTCTCTGTGTGTGTGTGTGTGTGTGTGTGTGTGTTTGAAAAAAAGTACCAAAAGTGAGACAAAATCTGAATTGCATACTTTCAAAGCACAGACTGTGACATTACTGATACAATACCAGAATGTGTTAGTGCCTCGGGCATAAGAACATTTTCAATTCTTTAAAAACATATTATGAGAACAATTGTAGAATTTTTCACTGAGGTCTTCTACTATAATTTCATTTGAAAATCACACTTGCTGTGAAATTCTCAAGGCTGAGCAATGAAATGGTGTAATTTTTAGCAAGTGCCAACAATTTCCATGTGAATGGTGCCTTTATTGAACATATTTTAACACTCCTATGGATTAATAATGTGTTAGCAGAAAAAGGCATGTTGAGCTTGGTGCAATTATCCTTCCATCCCAATTATACTGTGACATTAAATCTTGTGACATTTAATAAGAAAGGCCATTTCACCCATGGCTACCTCTAGTGCAGACAATTTATGCAACAGTGTCCAATAGATGAAATTATGAAATGAAGGCCTTCCAACATGCTGATATGTCTAACTGCCCATGTAAATTAAATAAGGTGTAGCAAAATATATAAATTGTTAATATTATGATTACCTTGTACCTGAGACAAAAGAAAGATGAATTAACCACCATGGCTTTTGTCTGTTGCAAAATAAAACAAATGGAAGTGGGTGACTAATGGGATAAAGACTTGCTTTGAGAATCAGGACTTTAGCTTTCTGCCCATAGAAAGGCTTTACGATTTGATTCATAATGTGTATTTCACTTATAACAATATAGGGTAAGACAAATATGTTTGACATAAATTATAAAGTTACATGATAGTTTGAAATTGAAACTCTAGCATTTGAGGTTAATTCTTGATCAATCAAAGATATTAATAACTTTAAATGTGTGTTTCTGTGCCTTGGGCACAGAATATCACAACAGGTATATTGCATAGCTATAACTAAAGTGATAGTGCAATGCTGATTCCAACTTAATTGGCAATTTTATTTTGAAGCTATTTTTTGGTATCATGCAATGGAAAGTAAAGTATAGCATGCTAGTGGAATATTTATGAAGGTAAATATTTGCTGTTATTTTTTTCAGCCTTTCACATATGAAAAGTCAAATGTGACAGAAAACAAACTACCATACATTTAAAGGAATTACTAGTCCTCAAATGGCCAAGAGAAATTTTTAATTTAAATATTTTTCTCGGTTATGCTTGGATTTACAATTTTTAAAAATCAAGAGAAACTTACCAAAATTCCAGACCTTTAGAATGCTAAAAAAAATTCATGTCATTATAGTGTGTTCTCTAAGTTGTTTTCCTGCCATGTAGCAGGATTAAAGTCCTCCATTGACTTGGGGATGTGAGTGGCTCCTTGGGATCCTAGCCTAGTCCATCATTTAGAAAGTTTTTGTCATACTGATGATGTATTGCTTATTACCATGCTACGTTGTTTCTTCCTGGAAATAGGTCCTATGACTTACTTGTTTCTATCAGACGATGTCTACTGTCTGGTCTATTGCTGTCAGTATAGTTTTAAAAAAAACTAGCCATTGCACTTACTGCTACATAATCTTAAATATTCAAGGTGTTCAAAGACAGAGAGCAGTAATGATACAACTGCCTCTGTGTTCCCATGTTTTGCATTCAGACAGTGACAAGAGAAGCAAAATCCTAACTAACATTATAGACAGTTTCCAACACCATCAACACTTTTGCTATTCTAATCAAAAATAATGTGAAGGAAGTTGAATTTTGGGACTACTCTCCACTACAAATCATAATTAGAAGGTCTACTTTAAACTGATGCAAGCAAAGGAAGCATAGGACAGGTAGCCCAGTGCTTTCATGAGTCTAGATCCCGAGGCTCATCTCTCTGTGTGCTCTACGATCCTGGTCATTGTCTTTATCCTGAGTTTGATGCCTTTGTGATTTAGGACAGTGTCTAAATCATGCCCCCCATTTGTGACTAGCTGCAAGCTCAGAACTCAGTTTCAACTGTTGCCTTCCAAGTGTTGGGAAGAGCTCTCTGTCACTGTGCTGCAGTCTAATCTTAAAATCCTCAAAGGGAAAAATTCAGTTTGGCAAATTTAATTTTTTCTTTCCTATGACAAGGAACTGATATGGATATAAACGATATTGATATTATAATATCAACTGCACTGTATAACAGGATGGGACAAGCGGAAGAAGCTCAACAGCAAGAGAACTGAGAGAGAGAGAGAGAGAGAGAGAGAGAGAGAGGAGAGAGAGATGAAAGTATAACACAATAGGACAAATGGAAGAAACTGAACAAGGAGAGAATCGAGAAATAAGTATGAAAGTATAACAGGATGGAATAAGTAGAAATATGGAAGGTAGGCACTGGAAAGCTAACGGAACACCATTTGCCAGAGAGAAATAAAAACCGAGCAAAAGAGTTAAGAATCCAAATGCTATGTCATGGGCAAGTCAGAAGTGTTCCATTAAAAAATAAAGCCAGTGACCTCACTAGGCCCAGGAGGGTAGCTAGGTTTTCCAATACCAGATAGGATTTCTCCCTTGCCAAGCGGGCCTTAAATCCAGTTACGCAACAACTCTTGATCATCTCCTAGAAATGACATGAAAGATTCACCCACGATACCTCAACAACATGACGACCTAAACATGAACTGAACAAAAACAAGGTCAACAGACATGCTATGGTGGAAAGGGAAAAACTCACAGAGCCCCACCTGTAAACAAAGAACTACAGACAAGCAAGATATAAAAGGTAGTCTCTCCACAGAAGAGTTCCGTGGGTGGTTATCCAATACCAAGTGATTGGCACTTCAGTTATGTACACTCAGTTCTAAATGGACGAAGGAGGTTATAACTATATATTTATCCATATATATATGTGTGTGTGTGTGTGTGTGTGTGTGTGTATGTGTGTATAAATTAGGGATGGAGGGCATCATTTTGAGAACAGACACGAGGAACATGAGATGAGTGGGAGGAAGGAAAAGGAATGGAGAAAAAATTATATAACTATATATTTAACTAAAACTATTAATTAAAAACTACAAAATTAATAAAATGGCAATGAATAATAATACATGTAAAATTACTATTTATTTACAAAATAATTTCATTAGAGACATAATTTTTCTGAGTAGAAGATGAGAATGAAGCATAGGGACAAAGGAGAAACAAGGACAAGACTGGCTGCCTTTTTACTAATTTGACTGGGGCAAGAGCTAGATGCAACAACGTGTCTCACCATTCCTGTAGGTGGGTGTATTTCATGTAGGCAAAGTGTTAATACATTGGATGGTGTGTCACAAGTAGGTAGAGAAGAGATGATGACGTATTCAATTTATTCTAAGATCGATTTTGTTTTGCTGAAATGAACTTTTTACTGCCCATATTGGATAACACAGTTGGGGTTTATTGCTGTAGAACAGTCCATCCCCACATCTTTTTTGGGATTTCTGCTTCTAGAAAGAGAATTCTTGTTTCATGATAAAAAACATTGAGAACTTCACATCAACACTGTTGCTATTCTAATGAACACGGGACTGGAAGACTGATAAATCTTCCTTTTCAGGAAAGGTTTTGGAGTTCAGACCATAAGTCAGTGTTCACATTTACTCCAGTGATTCTCAGAAATGACAAATGAGAATCACAGTCCAAATGATCATCCTTGCAAAATGCCTGTATCTTTAACAAATTCAATCCTGAACTGACCCAAACCTCAAAAATATCAGTAAAGAAAACATATCTGTGTTACAACTGTCGATGTCTAGCCATGAGACCAAGTATCTACAGGACAGACTCTACATCACAAGCTAACCTGTCATATACTCAGCATCACTCCTAATCTTAGGGCAAACATTTTCTGGAAATTCTCTTCCTGGTTTATTTGCTGGGAAAGAAAAAGAAGGCTAGCTGGTCAGAACCCAGTGGTGTGATTAACTTTTGTACTAGGTGAATTTGCTATATAAGTTTCCCATCATATTATCTGCGTATCATAACCATAGGCCTAGGCAGATATCTGCAAAGCAGATTTGATTTTAGTTAACTCAGTCCTTTATAATAAAATATTTTATGCCTATTAAGTATAGGTCTTACTGGCTTCCTGGAGATTACCTGCCACATCTAAGTTTTATGATTGAGTTTCACTTACAAAAGTGTTTATAAGGCATAAAACATATTTCTTTTTAAGTACCAGGAAAGGTAGCTGGTCTCTAAAGTCTCTAAAAATGCACATATATGGACTATGGATCATGTGCGTGGACATTGCCTAGGAGTTGTAGCTAAGAAATGTCACAGAGTTGGGCGGGTTTGCACAGGCCTATAATCCCAGCACTCTGTAGGCAGAGGCAGAGGATCAATGTGAGTTCAAGGCCAGCCTGGTCTACAAAGCAAGTCCAGGACAGCTAAGGCTACACAGAGGAACCCTGTCTCGAAAACAAACAAAACAACAACAACAACAACAACACAAAAAGATGTCACAAGGGAAGAGGATGTGCCCAATCCTGATGTTAATTGATGTGCTGGGATGGATTGGTAGGGAGCTTTTCCTTTTCTGAGAGTAGGGGAAGGGGGAGAGTGTGAAGAGCAAGGAAGAGTGAGACCTAGAGGAGAAGAGGGACGGGGCTGTGATCAGGACATATAAAGTGAATACATAAATAATTTAATTAATTAATTTTTAAAAGGAAAGAAAGAAAGATACGTTGCCTGCAAGAACCAAGCAGAGAAGTGGCTGGCATATTATTGAGCATCCCTCACATCTTGAGTTAAGCAACACATCCAGGCCATACAGTTCCCTGCTGGTTGAACTAGCAGGAGCTTTGTAGTATTGGATGGACGGCAGAGTTATAGACTTGCAGTGCACTACAAGACAATTTCCACTGTCATGTAAACTCTAGTACTCCCAGATCTGAAACTCATGGCTTCTCAACTGAGCATCTAATTTCCACTCCTTAGTCCCTTCCGGCTGGGTTGCTGCAGTGGGAAGTTGAGTTAGTGTACCTTTATCTTTTAGGGTGACTTGACCTTGGTAACTTTTCCCCACCCCACCCTCCACCTTATTAAATAGACGCAACAATAATCAAACGTATTAAAATTACTTTGGGGGTAAGAAATAAAATGCATTGTCATATTTCTTCTTTAATGAAAAAGAGCATCTAACAGATGTGTAATGTGTAATGTGAGAAGGAGAACAAGTGGTCTATTGATAAATTGCTTTAGTTCCCAACATTATTGGGAGACAGATGACAGAGGTGCCTTCATATGTAATCATTAACCGTGGGTTTTTCTAGGATGCTGTCTGTAGCTTGTGAGTAAACAAGAATGAAGTTACTTCATTGCCCCGTAGTATACACATCCATCTTACGCAGTTAAAGGGCAGTTAAGAAAATTGCCAATTTCTTTCAATGATCTAGTTTGTGGCTTTTATCATGAGATGGTTAATGTATGAATAGTGGACCTTAAAAAATCCAATTTTTTTCTCCCCTACAGTAATATGTTTGCGGTAAGTGTGACATTAACCTTTTAAAAGCTTTTGCCTGAAACCAAGAGTCAAATGATTTTAGCAAATGTTATTAGCTCTTTTTTATTATTTTCATTTTTTGTAGTGCTGAAGCAAGTTTCCTTGTACAGCTCAATTGCCATGTTTGCATGATAAATCAGCATAAACTTCTATAATGCAAACTAATCAGGCTTCTGGAAATTCTCTTACAGTTCCTACTAAAATATTGGAATCCGTGCTATACATTTGCTTTGCATAGACTAGATGGTCAAGATTTCTGTGCATCTCAAAGTCCTGCATTCAAATTCTGGCATCTTTCAGTTTCCTTTAAAAAGGCATTTAAGGCACTTTATAATTTCTCAAATATTCTTTAATACTAGTGCTTAAGATTTACGATAGAAATGTTTGCAATTCTTTTATGGTGAAGAATAGCACATTAGTAACAATAGCAAGTTGTGTCAGTAAAACATGAGTGGGCATTATAAAGATTTAATTCTTAATAATTCTTTAACTCTAGTTGTACTTTCTATAAATAATGTCTATTTTCATATTAAGTGGAAAGCTAGATTTAAATATTTTATACTATAAATATATACTATATACTATATATATTTTTTTAAACTTTATTCACTTTACATACTAATGGTAGCGCCTCCCTCCTCTCCACCCTGTCCCATCCTCCCTTTCTCTCTCCCCATCACCTCTCCCCTACTTTGGAAAGGGAAGCCCCCAACCCCCTTCTAGCAACCCACTCTGGAACATCAAGTCCCATCAGGACAGAGACATTTTCTTCCACTGAGGCCAGCCAAACCAGAGTGAAGTTATTGAAAAGCAGGCAACAAGTCCATATCAGAGACAGCACCTGCACCTGCTCCCCTTACTAGGGGACCCACATGAAGACTAAGCTGATCATCAGCTACATATGTGTAGTAGACGTAGGTCCAATCTGATTGGCGCTTTAGTTTCCCTATGACCCCCCCCCCCCCCGCTTGGCCCTGGTTATTTGACTCTGATTGTCTTCTTGTGGAGTTCTTGTCCCCTCTGAAGCCTTCTATCCTCTTCCTGACTTTTCCTCAAAGATCCCCATGCTCTGCTTAATGGTTGGCTGTGAATTTCAGCAGCTGTTGTATCCACTGCTGGGTGGAGCTTCTCAGAGGATACCTATGCTAGGCTCCCCTCTGTAAGCATAGCAGAATATTGTTAATGGTGTCAGGGATTGGTTCTCTCCCATGAGTGGGTCTCAGGTTGGGCCAGGCATTGGTTGGTCGTTCCTTCGATCTCTGCTCTTACTTTATATCTTGTAGGCAGGGTAAATTTTGGGTCCAAGTCTTTGTGGGTGGTTTGATGTTTCCCTCCCTCCACTAGAAGTCCTGTCTGCCTAGAGGGTGGCTTCTTCTGTCTCCATGACCCTCATCTACTAGAAATATCAGCTAGAATCACTCCCATATCATCCCAGGAACCTACTCTGTCATAAGACTCCAGCTTTTCTCAGCTGTGCCTGTGCCCTCTGTTTCTCTTCTCTATCCAAACCCTCTGATCTCTCTCCCATGCTCTCCCCGTATCTGATCCTCACCTTCATTTCCTTCCACACTTCCTCTCCTACACTGTTCCCTCTCTTCATCCATTTCTGCTTTCTATTCTATTCCCCCTTGGGAGTGAGATTCAAGCATCTTCCCTTTGGCCCTCCTTGTTACTTAGCTTCTTTGGGTCTGTGAACTGTATTATGTTTATCCTGTAATATATGGCTAATATCCACTTATAACTGAGTACATACCAGTGTCTTTATGGGTCTTGGATACCTTGTTCAGGATCATCCTTTCTAGTCCCATCCATTTGCCTTTAAATTTCATCATGTCCTTGTTTTTAATGGCTGAGTACTATTCCATTGTGTAGATGTACCACAATTTCTTTATCCGTTCTTCAGTTTAGGGACATCTAGGTTGCTTCCAGTTTCTGGCTATTACAAATAAAGCTGCTATGGCCATACTTTAGCAAATGTCCTTGTTGTATGGTAGAGCACTTTCTGGATATATGCTCGGGAATGGTATATATGGGTCTTGAAATCTCGACAATTTTCTAGCAAATGAAAACAAAACTTATTTTTTCTTGAAATTACAATCTATGATTACCTAGGAAACACAGAAAAATGAATGTCATATTTTTAAGTTATAGGATAAAAGCAAGCTCACTAGTGCAATTCTCACTCAATGAACTTCTGAAGTTTCACAACATTAAATAAAATAATGTGTAAGTGTTACAAATAATAAAAAGTTTTTAAAATCATTAGTGTATTGCATTATATCCCTTGATTTACCCAAATAAACTGGTAAATAAATACTTTATTTTAAAATTAATTTGTGTATACTTGATTATTAAAAATATTAAGTGTCCATGAAATGTGTTCTTCATAATCAATAGCAAACAGCTTCACCTGGAAAAATAATCCTATTTACAGTAATTTGTGGATAGATGATAAGAAAGAATAGAAGAAAATAAGTAAATTGTCTCTGAAACAATGAAATTTGGGGTCAAATATTGAAAAACAAAGTCTATTTAATATTATTAATTCTCCATGAATCCATTTGAAAATGTTAAAAAAAAATCTTCTTGGAGTTGTATGAAAATAAAAATTCTTAGAAAATAAAGGAACCTGTCTTGTTTAGATCTTTAGAATAATAAAAAAACATTTTAAATGCCATATTCTGTATGTCCCTGAGGTCTTTGAAGACCCTTTCCTCTCTGTAAACTACCAATAATACTTATAACCAATTTCCAATTAAAATAGGCATCTGTAGACCAAGAGAGTAAACAGAGACCTATCCAACTTCTCTTAGAAGAAATGGGACATCATTCTCTTAAGGTTTCTTCAGGCTGATTAAGTGCAAATAATTCCTTTGAAGCCGGCCCCCCTAAAAATTAGAGAAAATGGTTAAGTAAGCCAGGGATAACATTTGTGGTCCATTTTTCATAAGTTGTGAAATTCCAGGCTTAATAGGAGTCCTGTGTGGGACAGTCTGAGCTGGTAGACCAATTGGGATCAAAAACTTTCTACAACGCTATCCTGGAAGGGGTCCTGTTCTGATGAGTACCCACAACTGAGGCACCTTAGGCTGGAAAATGGAAGATGCAGGATGTCAACATCCAGCTTGCTGAGAGGAATGAATCTTTTCAAGTCTGATCCAACGTCAGTTCTTTTGTTCTGAAAACAACTTCTCACAAGCATTATACAGTTCTAATATCGTGATGGTATGAAGTGTGCAGGATGTACGGAGTAACTAAGCCTGGTAAGACATCTACAAATCTTTCCTCAAGCCATACTTAGAATGGCCTCTAATTATAAGTCACAGAGAATCTATACCCAACATGAAGCTTTGTCTATGCATAAACCTTCTTATCTCAGCCAGTCTCAGAGCTATTCCCATGTAATGGGATTAGCAATATTAGTTACCTGCTTCTCCTCCAGTTTGAATTCTTTACATCCTGATTGAAGCCCCCTCCCTCATCACTGCCAGATCCCATCACCTCTTTCATCCCCTCCCCCTCCCTCCCATAGTCCTTAGCAAGGGGAGCCCTCCTCCCCAAACGTTTGACTTCAGCTTATCTAGTGTCCTTTGTACTGCCTGTAACCTCTCCTGGCAACACCCAGCCTGCCTCAAAGAAGAAGATGAGCATCAAAGAACCTCTTTATGAAGTTGGCTTCAAATGTGGCAAACCAACCACTGGGCAAAATGTCCTCGTTTCTGCCAAAGACAGAATTCTACCTAAAAATGGGCAAGTTTAGATGCAGACAGAGTCCATGGCCAAACTCCGCCACGATAGAGTAAGCAAGTCCTCAATAGCTCCTGCCTCACAAATATGTCTGTCAGATATATACGGTGAAATTGATACTCCAACATCATAAAGAGTGTTGGGTGACTGGTCAGGCAGTAAACTGTCTCCGTCATTTTTTCATTTTGGAAGCTGCGAACTCACTCTCTGGGATCACTCAGGTATTTAAGTTTTATCCCTTTCTCAAGTCTCTGATGGATTTGAAGACCAGATAGTTTAGTTTTTCAGTTAAGCTTAGTAGGTTAGGGGTTAAGATGTTTTTAGATCAAGACAGATGTTTTACATTAATAGAGATGAGATATGATAGATATTAATCTCCACTCAGAAAATTATACCCAACAAGATTGGAAAGATGTTTACTTCAAGTTTGCCAAATACAAATAGCCAAATCAATATGAATGTAACATTTATGTAATTCCTGGTTGTCTCGTGTTTCTTCCTGCTGTAGGTAGTTTATTTTACTCTTGTGTAATAATATAAATGTGTATGTTTTTAAAAGAAACATAATTTAATACTTTTTTAAAAAGAAAGAAAGAAAATAAAGGACCCAGGAAAGCTGGAAGCATGGAACTCACTGACAACTTGCCTTTTTGCTGGCCTTTGCCTTTGACACAGTTTGGCTGGTTTCTCCGTCTTCCAGACAGATAATTTAATCTCTTCTCTTATGGGACACCTGCCTTATCTGAGAGGTCTCAATGCAGTCCTTACTGCTTATACCTGCCTCAACAATGAGTAGCCTACTGAATCTGGTTAGTTTGAGGAATTTCCTGAAACATTTGAACTGTATGCATCGAAATGTAATGTTCTTCCTTGCAGGAGGTCATATTTAATAGCTCCCTTTAGAGAAGCCTTGCTATGTCTTAAAAAGCTTCCTTAGAGTAAGAGGTTAAGCCAGAATTTTGATTCCCATACACAGTGGTTCACTTCCTCGTTTGGGCATATTGGATGTGTTAGCTATTTTTCTGCTGCTGTGATATTATACCATGACCACAAGCAAAGGCAACTTGCTAGGAAGAAGTATTTTATTTTGGATAATGATTCCAAAGAGATAGAATCCAGCATGGCGAGGAAGACATGATAAAACAGCATCCACAGGAAGCAGAGGGGTTACATCTTGTCCATATTTCAGTAGCAGGGATAATAGGAAGTGGGGAAAAGTTGTAAACCCTCAGATCCCACCTCCAGTGGCATAGCTCCTCCTGCAAAGTTTTACTTCCTGGCGATTCCATACCTTCCTCTGTCAAAACACCATGAACTGGGGACCAATTATTCAAGTAAATGAACCTATGGAGGAAAGCTATCATGCAAATCATAACATTGCTCTATACTGAAGTTATAATCAGTAAAATGTACGTAAGTGGCCAAACATAAAAAGAAGCCAAAAAATAAATCAGCTTGCAACAAAGGTGATATTAAAGTCACTAAGCACTTAGAAAATGTTAAACAGTGATTGTCATCAAAGAGTAGAGAAAGAAAAGGATTAAAAATCTAATTTATTAAATCATCACTGATTAAAATGTTAAGTAAATCTTCCAAAAACTTTGATGCAACAAAACAGGGACTTCTAAACTGTACTGACACTATGTAAAATTTATTCACCGTGTGTGTGTGTGTGTGTGTGTGTGTGTGTGTGTGTGTGTGTGTGCAGCAAAAGTTAAATAATGTTAATCTTTGTGGGATTTTCGTGTATATTTTCTTTGTTCTTCAAAATTGGCATATGGTTTTTACCTGTTCAGTAAAAAAAAAGAAAGAAAGAAAAGAAAAAGAAAAAATGGAAACCCTGTTTTTTTACAAGAAATAATTTATTTTTATTTATATTTTTATGAAAATAAAAGACAGAAGAAAGCACCAACTATATATCAGTTAAAATTAAAACTAGCATGCTCTTTTAAAAAAAAACAGCAACAGTTTGTTGTTCTTGGTGGTGTTTATATTGGTTCGGATTTTCTCTATCCAAGATTATTCTTAGGATGCTTTAAAACAATTAATGAATTTGTAATGCTTTTGCCTAATAAAATTATAATAGTCATTGTTGTCTATAAAATAAAAGTATTTGATTATGACATATAATTTGACTGTTAGAAGTGGAGATTCCAGATTAGGTCTAGAAGACAAGCATTATAAAATAATAAGGAATTTTTAATTTAATTTTAAAAGTTTACATGAATATTTTTCATGCCTGTATGTACATGCATCATGTGCATGCCTGGCCCATGCAGAAGACAGAAGATGTCAGCAGGATTCTCTACCAGGACAGTATAAGCATTTAACCCATGAGCCATCTGCTCAGCTGGGATCATGAGAGATACTTTGTCTCTATGTCCCACCCCATGTGTGTTGGCTTTTCTACTTAACACTTACAGCCTTATAATTAATGGTAACTGCCTCAGCTCTAACATACACCAAACAACAACGCTATATGCATGGAAGGCCATGGAAAATGTGGCAAGAATGCATCCTCTTATTAATTCCAAACTTTTCATCTGAGAACAAATTCACAGAATTACCTTGTCTATCAAGCAAGCATATGCGTATGCTTCAAACAGAACATTTGCAAAGAAGCAAGAGATTTCTGTTGTTGGCTTAGAGTGATGACGCATCTCTGCGGAGCTGGGATGGATTCTACCCTACACTCTCATGGCAGTCAAGGAACAGCCCTTACCTGTGAGTCCCCTAGTAAGTTGAGAAGGTGCTGTCTATGACATGGACTCTATGGCCTGTTTTTCAATCACTTAAGCCTGACAGGGCTGCCTTGCCTTACCTCTGTGGATGAGGCTCAGTCCTGATGTGATTGGGTGTGCATTCTCCCTCTTCTGAGGAGAAGGTGAGGAAGGATGGAAGAAGAGGGTGGAAGGGTAGGACCGGGAAGAGAAGAGGGAGAGAGCAACACTGGGATGTGAAGTGAATATATAAATTAAAAATAAACTGTTAAAAGGGAGTTTAAAAAACGTCTAAAGGTGAGTTACGGCAGGCCATAATCAGGGTCATTTACTGTGACCCACATATAATGGTTTTGGAGGCCAGAGTGAGCCAGGACGCAGTCTGGGCAAGGCCACTTAAGCAGTGCTTCAGGCTCACTTGGTGCAGTTGCAGCAAGTAGGATTAGAGGCAGGGAAGATGAGGGCCCCAGACCCTTAAAAATCATAAAGCAATGAACAAAATAAAAAAAAAATAACTGGCTCTTGAATATAGCTCAGTGTTTAGATTTTATCTCAATGTTACGAAGAACTAGAAAGTGAGAGCATTTTACTTTATTATCTATTCATCAAATCTTTTTCAAACGTGGATAATAATGTTCATTAAACAATAATATTTTCTGGTATAGATAAATCTAGTATCTTAAGTCTTCTTGGGTATCTTCTTTGTGATTGGTTGTGATGTGGGTTTTTCACTGGTAGTGGTGAAGGTGGTGGTGATGGTGATTGTGGTGGTTGTTTTACTGTTTGATTGTTTGTTTTGTTTTGCATTTTCTCCTTTTATCCAGAACATTTTTTAGTTAGATTCCAGTTTATTTTTCCAGTTATAAAGAATAATTGTAATTTTTTTAGTGCATGAGAAAGCAAAGAATACCATTTTGGGGTTTAAATAATGATGTTAATATTGATGAATTGATTCAGAATGTATGTTACTAAATTTCTACTGCTATTTATTTTCATGAATCTTAGTGAGAAAGACTTTGACACAATATTAGTATTCTTCTTATGGAATGTCCACACTACTTTAGCCTAAGTTATTTGTAAAATGGAGACAAATGGTTTCCTAAGTGCATTTTGCCCATGTATTAATTGGCATCCTACTATAACAGATGGATTTTGTTATATCCCATTGTTTATTTTTTATAATGAAGTATTCCTAGATAATTTTAAACTCTCCAAAATGCACTTTATTATTTTGACACTCAAATTGTCTTAGAGTACAAGTAGAAACTCCTTCACACTTTACGAAGCCATGTGTGTGCCCTTTCCAGCTATGGTTTTATGGGATATGTACCCCAAAGTAAGTGACACATTTACTAAACTCCAGACACATTAACCAAAAGGAAAATATTTGAACATGTACAGTACCTAACCCTGTCTCAAAATATCATAACCTGGCAGCATGATGACATATTAACATCCCTGGCTCCCTAAAGATGTTCAAAAATGCACATTGATTGTTACCTTTTGACAAAGTAATTTCTGGAAAAACGGGAATATGATGTGTGGCAGTTGTGTTGAACTGTGGGAGGCCGGTTTTATCTTACTTCTTTTTGAGTGTTGTATACATTCATGGTGTTTCAGAACAAGATCATGTGGATTACTCTAACAACTTGTAGATGCCTAGCAACAATTCTCTGGCGTATATGTGAGAAGTTTTTGTTTTGCTTCTATTCTATTCTAACTGTGCTTATTCAGAACTAACACTCTCCCATGGCTTTAAATTAAATTTGGCTCTTGGATGCGCACAGCACAGCTCTAAAGCAGAAATACATTTGGTTTTTTCCCTACCTCCCCCTCGCAGATTGCCTTCTTAGCACTCTTACCTTACTTCCTAGTGCATATCACAAATTGCAATTAGATAATTATGTATAATTATGTGTAATCATGCATAATCACCTCCCTCTACAGGGCACTAGATTCTAAGTGCATGAGGGCAGGGACCACGTCTGCCATTCATTCAACACACTGTGGAGTGCCTGGTCATAATAGCTGCTTTCTAAAGAACACTTGTGCGTCCAAAAAGTATAAGCACATAAACCTGTGTGGTCACACCGCTGAATTCTCCCCCAGCCCCTAGAATTGTCACTGAAAAGGGGAAACTATCCCCAATGGATAAAGAGAACAAAGTAGGAAGTAATTTGCAGTTTGAACATTCTCTGTAATTATAAAAAGGGGTATCTTTCATATTTTCTGGCATGCTTGTGTGTGCTGCCTCCAACATAGAGGATTGTCATTATTTCCCAGAGTGTTACAATGTGATATGATTGTGTTATGCGTCACCATCATTGTCTGCTTTAGCATCTTGAAAAGGATTCCATGGTTGAGTTTGCATGCAATGCCATAAAACTTTTGGATGGTGAAATCAAGCAAATTCAATCACATTCTCTCCAAAAATCATAATCTCAGCTACTATAGCAGGGATGATGTTTACTAGCTATTGGAAAAGGCCAGCCCAAGATGATACATACAAGGCAAAAGCCTGACACACTATTTGTGTCACACTACGTTTTGCAAATGGTTGTCAACAGTTTATCTACCTCCGCTAGGCAGAGGATGGATGGTTTGTCTAAAGTGAACTTTTTCAGAACTTAATACTCTAGTGTGAAAACTTTTATGTTGTGAAAAGTAATTAATCCTGTAGGTAGCGAATATTAATTCAGAGACTGCAGCTTCAAGGCACAAAGTGAAGGGTAAACACACTCTGGTGCTCAAAAGGAATGGTTCCCCATGCAAAAAAAAATATTGAAATCCACTGAGAATCATAGCTTTGGGGTTTTTATTATTATTAAAATATGCCTGACTATTAAGGGGTGTTCTGAAAGGTGCTACTAAGAGGGCCTTGCTGTAGCTTGAGTGCATAGGAAAACATCTCTAAAATAAAGACGTACTTTGAGGGAAGTTGTTCAATTCGCCTTTAGTTATTTGTTTGTCTTTCTGATTAGGTTTGCAAACATCAGATATTACCTGACATGTTAGAGGCTGGGATGTCCAAAATCAAGTATCTAACAGATTCAGCTATTGATGAGGGTCCTCTTTCTGACATTGTGTAAAGGGAGGAAGGAAGTGTAGGGCTGGGAAGAGAGAGAGCAAGGATGAGATGGCTAGTTACTAGTCTTGTCACTGTAATAAAAAAAGAATAGTCTCTCCCAGGGATGAGTCCCCTTATTGGTTCTCTAATGCAGATTGTCCACCACTGAAACCACATACACATGTCTTAGTTGGGTTTTATTGCCACAAAGAGACAGCATGCCAAGACAACTATTATAAAGGCAAACATTTCATTAGGGCTGGCTTAGAGTTTCAGAAGTTTAGTCCATTGTCATCATGGTGGGTGACATGGCAGCATGCAGGAAGACAAGGTGCTGGAGGAGCCAAGAGTTCTACATCTTGTTCTGAAGGCAGCCAGAAGGAGCCAGCATGGATTTTGGCCCTGGGTAGAACTTCAGCATAGGAGACCTCTAAGTTCACCCTCACCATGACACACTTCCCGGTTCAAGGCCATACTTCCGAATAGAGCCACTCCCTATGGGCTAGGCATTCAAACACATGAATCTAGGGAGACGAAACCTAATCAAACCACCACCATCCACCACCAACAAAAATGGACTCAGTACACTGTGGTTACATACGTTTGTACATGTACATGTGTGTATAATAATAATCAGATTAAAAATAGCCTTGAGAGAGAGGGGTACGTGGGAAAGCCTCATGAGAGGCTTTGGATTTGGGAGGGGGATAGTGATGCGATTCTTTTTTTAATTAACAGTGTATTAAATAATATAGAAAATAATAATACTCAAAAGAAACAAGAAAGGCCATGTTTGGAATAATGGTATGCATGTAGTCCATGGCAAGAAGGGCATTATGGTTTGTGATTATTTCACCAAGAGAAGAACAGCACATGATTATAATCTGTGTGGATCATGGAACAGAGGCTGAAACAGAACTGAGAACATGTTAGAGCCCCTGAGTGCCTGAGTCTCATTATCGACTTCTTGCATCGAAGCTCTACTTCCTGCAGCCTTCACAACTTCTCAAAACAATGCCAACCATAACAGTTGAGAGAGAGAACATTCTGGTGCCTTTTCCTAGAGTGAGATTTTTAGTCAATTCAGAGAAAATGGAGATGAAAATATGCATTGCAGAGGTTAGAGTGTAAACAAAAGCGTGAGTACCTGCAGATAGGGACATCCTGGTCCATCCATAGAGCATATTAGTAATTCATGTGGTTCAGGCACTATTTGCAAAAGGCAATGCTGAGAGATGGACATCTAGATTTGAGAGGAATTATGCAAACCATGATGATACGGGAAGGAGCTGGACTTCTATAATTCACTGAGGAAAATGAAGAATCATTACTGATTTTAACGAAGGTCATCATATTCTTTTTTTCCCCTATAGATTCTATACTTACTTGCAAGGTATTTGTTTGTATACTCGTAGCACTTTTGTGGTCACCTTGATGCATGCATACCCAGCTGAAATGGGACGAGCTGACACCCTGCGTTCCTTCTTTAGCTCTCATATTTCAGTGTTTCCTGATTTAAGCACTGCCACAATTGCAAATGTTTGTGATTTTTAACTTTGTTGAATGCTCTATTTTAAATGATCCTCCACTGTAGTGCTGAAAGGCTCTCCGATGTTCATGAATATATTAAAGATGATATGCCTTGCTATGAAAATATGTATCGCCAAGCTTTGCCCCAATATGCATTACAGTCAGTTAATCATGAAGTTGCCATTAATAAACTATGTATTCAATAAGTTACCACTAAACAAGGCTATGCATTGATTAACAAATGAAAACTTTGTGACCAAAGGATCTCGATACATATCTGTATTTTGCCTCCCATTATTCGATAAGTATTTACTAATTCTTCATACCTTATGGTAAATTTTCTAAGACATAACTACAAAGAATATTTAGAATCATATATATATGTATACATATATGTAGTCTGGACTACAGTATGGAGAACAGACAAGAGAAAAATCTAGAAACCTTCCTAAGTCTTAGTAGCTAATTAGAAGATGAATGCAACCTGAATGGGGGCTTTTGGGTGAAGATAGATTCAGAGAGACAAATTTAAGTGTCTAGAACTAAGCAGACATAAAGACTTGAGGAAGTTTCTTCGGTTTCTTTTCTGACCTTGTCAGTTGCTATTTCACATTCCCAGAACACCCACAGTGGTTCACTGTTCATAACTCTTATGTTATGAGACATTAAGATACGCTTGTAGCTTATTTATTTAATTCATTTATAAACACGAACATTTCCTTTAAGATCCTTAGAGAATGTTGAAACTGACTATTTCACTTAGAATATGGCTGGCATTACCTCATTAGTGCAGTCTTAATTCATTTATTCTTTTGACATATATTTAATTAGCTCTTAATGGCCACCAGATCAATCTTGGTTCAGCACATCTTCCCTAACTTCCAATGTGGTTAGCCAGCCTATGCTAGCAACGTTTTGCCTTCTTACCTGGTGACCTTGTACAGATAATCTCTTTTCCATCATCAATCTAATCTTTCCTCTCCAGAGTGGAAGAATATGAAGGATATTAAGTAAGAAGAATATTACACAAAATGTTTAGCATTAGCTACAAATGTGACATCTGTGAAGAGCCTATCTTTTCTATTTTTAATCAATTCAATCAATGCTTCATCTTTTATCTGAGAGGTTTATAAAAAGAAACTAGTCATTAATGAAGGTTTTGGTCACTGATCATGAAGAGTTACAAAAAAGAAAAAAAAACTTTGAATAATATCTAAAAACATTTAGTTATAAAGATTTAATAGTAAAGAGAAAACTCTTTATATTAGCAAAGAACTGACTAGAAAAGTTTAACACATGCAGAAATGTAAGTGAACACAGAGCAGAGATGGTAGTTACCTAACTGAAATTGATGTCCCATTCTGCTTAGCAGCAGTTCAGTACTGTGCAGCTGCGTCCGTCAAAGGTTTATATTCAGAAAAGACAACTGATGCCCACCTCAGTGCTTTGCAACTTGGATCACTTTGTCCAATAAGATGTTTCATCTTTTTTTTTTTTTTTTTTTTTTTTTTTACTCAGGATTGATGTGGAAAAGTCATGTGGACGAAATCTGGCCCAGGAAGCATGAAGATTAGTCTACTGGGGTAAGTTTAAAGTAAGATTGTCCACCAATAAATAGATATATGTAAAACATACAAACAAGCACATCCCTCATTGTGAGATGGTGTGAGCCATTGTGGCCTGGAGATCTAGAAACCACTTAGAGCTACTCCTATGCAAGTAAGGGGACAAAAATAATGCCCCTCAAAAATCTGTGTTAAATCACCAGTTGAGTTAACCACATCTACAGATGAAGTATTATTACCTTCAGCCTATGGTTATTAGTGTATCAGTTATTTTTGTTTGAGCCTCTTGTGACTTACTGACTAAAGCATCCTGCTGTGAGTCACCTTTTAGAATGTCTTCATTCTTTATTATTTGCCAACTATATACATTTTTACACTTGACGGGCACATCAGCAAAGACGTTGCATCTTACAACTGAGAAATTCGTTGATTCAGTCAACTTAAGGAAATTTTAGCAAAAGGAAAACTACTTAATTGATTAATTGACTACAGGTCGGTGAATTCCATCCATGACCATTTTTTATCAGGAAAGGTTCATTGGACAAAAGAAGGATGTAGTATGCTAAGTCATAACATCTTAGGGATGATAAATCTGGAAATAAGTATAATACACAGCAGTATATAAATAATGATAGTTATTATTAACAACACTCAGGCCAACAGTGAAGCAAAATAGACTCTTTTTCTGGAAGAAAGCAAGGGGAAGATTGATTTGCGCTGAGTTTCTAAGACCTTATAAACAGGTTAAATTGATTATACCAAGCAAGGAACTTTTCCAGAAAAATCATAGAACCTGCAGTGATCACAATATCTTTCAGAGACAAGGAGGACACAAAACTGGTCAAATGGAAGGAGATGAGTTGGGATAGATGGACCCTCATCACCAGGTTCATTCTCCCAGATGTTCCAAAACAAGTGTGTGTGTGTGTGTGTGTGTGTGTGTGTGTGTGTGTGTGTGTGTATACCATTAGAGTTTTAGAGTTCAGGGATATACATGCAACAGTGTGTTCATAGAAGGAAAATAACAATGGCACATCAGTCTTTTCTTTCCCCCTTGTTTTAAAACAAGTTTATCTGTTGTGCCCCAGTGCATACACCAGAATAGCTTAAATTCTAGTCATGAGTTCCAAAGATTATCACCTTTCTACTGGTATTTACATTGAAATCTAACAAAGTCAGTACCTGGCCCATCGACTGCCTTTAATTTTCCCCATAACAGTTCTTCCAAGGAACTTAAGACTACATAGTACATCACTGAAAACTGAAACTGAACACACCTAGTCATAATAATTAAAAGAAAATCAAAGCGATTTAATTATTTGACACACCATTTCATGATAGTTATATGACTTTGTCTGGCATTCAAAGCAATACCTTGCAATAATCATTATTATTTTATTTACAAGTTAAACTTGTGTGTGCCTGTGCCTGTGCGTGCGTGCGTGTGTGTGTGTGTGTGTGTGTGTGTGTGTGTGTGTGTGTGTGTGTGCACCTTGCCCAAGATCAACTAGAAATCAGAAACTAGAACTCATCTCCAGGCTTGTCTGAATTCCACACCCAAGTTTATGTGCTGCATAAATATTGCCTCAAAATGTTATTGAAGTTGACTCCATATTCAACCATGCTGAATGGATTTAGAGGTATTTTTATTTCTTTTAGTTTGTTCTTTTTGCCACACGTTTTTCTTTAGTGTGTTATTTGCATTATATTATATGAAGACTATTTATAAGAAATATTTAATATTTATTAGTAGCACATAACCTATAATCACCTATTTTAAATCTTTAAAATTACTCAATAGCTGCATAAAGGTTGGTCAAGCCCAGCTGATCAGCCAGCCAGCGACTTTATTTCAGCTTGCAGCATTTACTGTTCCCTTGGGCCAAATTTCACCCCATAAAGAACAGAGGGCTGAGTCTCATTGGGAATAAATTCTAGAGATGCATCATGAAGGATGCGAGTTTTATTTTTATTCTCTGTGAGTAACTTGTCATGGAGGTAACCCTGGATTTCAGAAAGGTTTTGTATCTATACAGATTAAAAGTACAAGTAAAATAGAAATGGGAGCCCATCCATCTTCTCCTTTCAAATAATTTAAAACCCAAGTCATGCACTTCAAAGTTTTTTTTTTAAGTGTAGGCCAGTCTGAAACAGCAAAGGCCACAAAAATGCCATAGAAGTAAGAGTGGGTGGCTGACCTTTGAGACAGTCTAGTCTGGCTACACTTACTCTGACCTGTACAGTTCAGTCCTTTTTACAACAGCTTTAGAATTTCTTTGTGTGGAAGGCTTTTAAGTAACTACCCAATGGCTGGAACAGTTCCCTAATCAATCAGTGCTTACTGCAGTGAAAAAGCAGAATGACACCCACAGAGAATAGCTATTTAAGAGGCAAAATGAAAACATAAAACAGATAAACACCCAAGGAAGAATTTGGGATGAAACATGAAATCAAAGTAGCCTGCTCACTAATTTGTGTTTCACATGTAGAAGAAATTCGCTAACAACCATTTCCCTCGCCAAAGTATACCTTTACATTAGTGTTGTAATTGAACATGTGACAACATGACATGATGTGTTCTAAACTACAGCTTGTCATCTGATTGTAGTTAATTTTGTTCTTTGTAATATTTGGACACTGACTTTTCTTTCTAAATCCCATTTAAATTCTGTAATGATTGCCCATCAACTTGAAAATTATCTTTGGGCACGTGACAAAGGTGCACTGTGGAAATCCATGAGCATGGAGATACTTGTGGTACTATTTGCTTTTTGCTAGAATGTGTTTGTTTGTGTATGTATGTATATGTTTCTCTCTCGGCTCTCTTTCTGTCTCTCTCTCTCTGTCTCTCTCTGTCTCTCTCTCTCTCTCTCTCTCTGTCTCTCTCTCTCTCTCTCTCTCTCTCTCTCTCTCTCTCTCTCTCTCTCTCTCTCTCTCTCTGTGTGTGTGTGTGTGTACATGTGTGTGTTTTCACTAGAGGCATATAAAATTGAAACTATGTCAAAATTTTTGGAAAAATCTGAAACAATTTCATTTTAAGGGAACAATTTTCAGCTCAAGTGAAACTAAAATAAAAGCGTTAAGAAAAAGAAAATAGGCTTTGAAAAGAGACAGGAAGGAGGTCATGATAAGAATAAAAAAATGCTTTAGTAAGTACTGTAACCTTTCTTTTTTTTTTTTTTTTTTTTTTTTTGCTAGGATGACAGTGGATCCTGGTCATAATCAGATATTTTATTTGAATTAAATAGTCATGTCAAGATATTTTATTTAAATAAACAATAAGTATTTAAATAATTGACTCCAAACAATTGCTCTGGTTCTAAAATAAGACCCCCATACATCCCTCCTGCTGCTCCCCCACTGACTTTGCTCCTTGCCTCATCTCACTACAAGAACATTTGCATTCAGCAGTACTAGAGTGTTTACCCAGCTACTCAGTCCTGCTGATACCACAACACACCTGCTAAATAGGTTCTGGGCTTATTTTTATGATCCCACAACAAGAACAGCAAAGCAGGATAGCATATATTGAACAATATCATTAGACTGGCCTACGAACATTACCAAATAGGAAATGTTTATTTGAAATGTTTTTGATGAGAACACACAGTCCTGCTCAGTTCCTGGTTCTTGCTCTTCCTCAAGGACAAAAACCAGAGTCTACCAAGAAAAAACATAATTGTCCTCTCCTTCCTTCTATGACTGTTAGTAACAAGTTAGATAGGAATGTAAAAACAACTAAACAAACATCATGAGACTTAACCCTTTGTCTCTTTACAAAATGTATTCTGTGAGATAGTAAATAGTAAACTTATTTCACAACCAAATACATCTACTTATAGCAACTGGGGAGACTCCTGGAGTCCTTATTTTGTAAAATGTTAATTTTGTGACATATCAGGAAGCAGTAGACATTATGTTCAAGGTCTCCAGAATCTTGGTGGATCATAAGACCCTACCTGTACACTTTTTCTTCAAGATGAGAGAGAGAGACAGACAGACAGACACAGAGACACAGAGAGAGAGACAGAGACAGACAGAGAGACAGAGAGAGACAGAGACAGAGAGAGACAGAGACACAGAGACAGAGAGAGACAGAGACGCAGAGAGAGAGAGAGAGAGAGACAGAGAGAGAGAGAGAGAGAGAATGAGAATTATAATATATTGTGGTGGACTTCTAATTGTGTCAGCACATTAACAGTGACAGGAATCTCAAGCTGTGAATGAATTCACTTTGTGGACCAAAATTAAAAGATTATTTACTTCGTATACTGCAAGAAAACAATAGCTTGGGCAGTGTCTAAAGCTCAGCTTGCTGTGGAAGACAGCAGGCCTTTCCCTGCATAATGAGGTAATCTGCTTTGGAAGTAGTTCTTTAGTTGAGGTGAGTTTCTTTAGTGTACCTTTCTCTGGAATTCAGTTCCCACCATGCAAACGAGTTCATTCACGATTGACATGTGTACTGTTCTGGGAATGTAGTATTAGTTTAGCAAATAAGGCATTGCTGGCTGATCAAAGTTCAGCCTGGTCTCCAGCTGAGGACACAGGGTTCTCATGTCCAACTTTGCACTGTGAGATCATAGCACTTAATAGCTGGCAGTTTGGGATTCCTGTACCAAACTTAGAAAAACTCCCTAATTGGAGGTTGGCTCTATTTTCTTTTCTTTTTTTTTCTTTTTTTCTTTTTTAAGATTTATTTATTATGTATACAGTGTTCTGCCTGCATGTGTGCCTGCAGGCCAGAAGAGGGCATCAGATCACATTTAGATTGTTGTGAGCCACCATGTGGTTGCTGGGAACTGAACTCAAGACCTCTGGAAGAGCAAGCAGTGCTCTTAACCTCTGAGCCATCTCTCCAGCCTCCACATGTACAGTTTCCTATTTATGATATGATTTAATTTATATCCCCTCTAAGAGAAATCTCGAGGATGATGATGTGTTTATCAACTATTCCTCATTTTATTTCCAGCACAGTGGGATGTGGAAGACATAGATGCTGCAGAATTAACTACTGTGTATGGACAGTCTAACTTGTGTCCCAATTGTGCAAGTATACTTATCTATGTTTGTGCAAGTTGGTTTATTGTTTTAGCATTTCAATTCTGTCACTTTCCCATTTTAACATATACCACTCTAGAATCTTTAATAAATTACCTATATAGTTGCATAGTTTCCTTACAATCAGGATTCCCAACCCCACCCTGCTCCGTATAGAAGGACCTCTCTACCATGCATTTTTCTCCAGCACATAGTGAACCAATAATTAATAACTGTCATGTCATCCTGATCTTTCCAGAATGATATATAGATGAAGTCATATGGGCATGTGGTTTCTTTGAGTCAGTCTTCTTTTATCTAGCATGGTATGCATATCTGCGATGGTTCTTTGTTTGGAGGTTATCTCCAAATATTGTGTAATGGTCCCAGTGACTGTGGAGGGTGTCCCTTCATTGTAGAGTTCCCAGGGATTTTGGAGGTTGTCCCCTTAATTTTAAAGGTCTCAATGAGAGTCGACGGTGTCCCTTCATTATAATTCTCCGAGTGAATATGGAGGGTGTCCCTTCTTTGTAATGGTCTCAGTGAGAGTAGATGGTGTCCCTTCATTGCAATGGTCCCTGTGAGTGTGGAGGCTGTCCCTTAATTGTAAAGGTCCCCAGTGAGTGTCAAGGCCAGTACTGTTCTGAATATGGATGGTCTGCATGTACTTGGCCTAAAGTTATTAAACCTTGGAATCCTATAACTAACTTTTCTTGTTTCAATTTCAAGGTCTGCCTGAAGGCAGATAACTTACTCATCACATGAGTGAATGTGCCATGCTTTTATTTCACACCCAGAATTAATGAATTTGTACTCCAATATGTTTCATGCACAAGTTATGTTTATATGAGTTGATGCTAAGTCAGCTTCAATGAGAATCCTTTCCTTTCGTCATTAGGATTTTTCCTTCTTTCCCTAACCTTACTGTATATCATTATTTTTTAGGTTTTATTTTTACAAATTGGTTTCAATGAACTCACATTTATTTTAATTAAAATTAAAATACAGGATAATATCAAAGATTATATTGCATTATTCTCATCAAGAAAGATAAATATAAATTGTTAGTTATGAAAATCATCTGTGGACCTAATGTTGTTCTGCAGACCACTCTATAAGTAGCGTTAAGGATGGGATGCCTACCCATGCAAGATAGCTGGCTTCTTGGTGATGCCAAGTCACTAAGTACTTTTCACGTGTAGAAATTATGTGCAAAGTCATTCATTACATAAGTGGGCACATCACGTAACTGGTATCTCTGGGGCTTTGTTCCTTACATTTAAAATCAAATACTTTCCAACCTTAACTCTATAGTAGTAGACAAGAAATGTCTTAGGTGCTGATAAAGAAGAAGATACAGACAGCATGTCACCTCAGGGTAAATGTCTCTCACTTTACTGGATGTTATAGAGTAAACTGGCATCATTAATATCTCTGTATTGTTTTAAGAATTCATGTTGGATGGACGATGTATGCTTTTCATAATGATGTATGCAATATTGGTGAGTCCTTTGTAACATATGGCTGGAGGTAAAGCTAAAGCTAAATGACAACATGAGGAAAACTAACAAGCTGTGTTTCTTCAGAAAGTCAATGAAATTTTTGTTTAAAGTGCAGAAGGAAACATACAATACAATACATTGTGTTTAATCAAGTAGAAGTTGCAGACCGATCAATTGATAGCAATTAGAAAATACTTGGAGATGTTTCAGTAGCATGTGGAAATTAGTCTATAGTTGATAACTATTGCTAATCTCATCAGGCATGAAAGGGGCTATAGAGGGTCATATTGGATGGATGGATAGATAGATAGATAGATAGATAGATAGATAGATAGATAGATAGATACTAATGAATAAAGAGACATTTCAGGACACGTGCAGTTTCCTTTGAAGTGACTCAGTAAGAGAGAAAAAGAAAGGAGAAAGTAAATAAGACTTGAATAATCAATTAAGGCAAAAGTTTAGTAATTTTCATCCACATTATTGTACTATTGGTGCTTATTATGCCCAGCTTTATATTTTCTTGTGCATTTGAAAGTTCTTATATAAATGCTTTTTAAGTTGTGTGCACACATTTAAATTGTGTGTATGCAGAGATGCCAGGAAATAGAAAAATAAAACAAAACGCCAAGAGGTGTACAATACAATCTTATTATGTGAACTCGCCTCCCTTCCATTCTAATTGCCTTTGGAATGTTGGCTTATAAATAGGAAAATCTGAATCCTGGCTTATTTTTTTTTCTGAAAATATGATTAAAGGAATAAGCAAAAGAATTTTTACTTTTCATGATTTTTTCAATATTACTTTAATTTGTGTATATTCATACGTAGCTTTTTTATCTCTAATGTCTATATTAAAATATTATCCATAACTCTTTGAGTTAATTATGATTAGCATTTGACCCCCAGATTATTAATGGATCAGTGAAGTAAATTGTAACTTGATATGCAAGGACATATACTCTGAAAGAAATAGCTTCATACAAAAGACCATCTGGTACAGTAAACTGGCCACAAAGAAAACACAGGTTAGCCAAGACACGAAGAGCTGAGGATAGGGCAGTGTGTTGCAGATTTGCCATGTATCAGAGTAGACAATTATTTATGTACTGCCTTTCCAAACAAGCACATTCATGCCCACTCTCACACACACTCAAGAACACATACAACAAACCAACTACCTTGCACATATACTCTACTCAGTTGTCTCTTACACTGTTGCAGCTTTCAATTTTTCTGTTCTCCCCTAGCTGGGTTGTACTGTTTTTTAGAAATGGATGCCTGCATCTATTCTCAAGCCTTTTTCTCCTTCTTGCTCTTACCTAGCTCTCTTTTCCTGAAGAGATTAAAGAATAACATGCCCAGAACTTGAAAGTAATGGGCAAGCTAAAGGCAACTTTGCCAGTAGCTGAAGAGATTAGGACTCCCAAGATGCTGTTAATGCCATTCTTCTCCAGGCCTGGTCTGGTCCGGGCAGATCAAGGCAGCACGTATTTGGATTCATGGAGGTAGATGCTAAAAGTCACTTCTGAAAGGTATTCTCTGCCAATTCTTCTACAATGCTCACCAGTCTAATCGTGCAGTCCTAGTTTGTTGGTGTTTTCTTCTGTCATGTCTGACTGTATGTGTAGGCTGCTCACACTCGCATATTGAATTAAGTTGTATTTCCTGCTTCCAATTTTGTTTTGTTTTGTTTTTAGCAACTGTGTTAGTCTCTAAGACATTAGAGCAGTATGAGGGTTCGGTGGTCACTAATGTCTCACTGCCAAGTACCACTGCCATACTGATGCCCAGAGTGACCAGATATGTCATTTTTGGTCCCTTGGGGCTTTGGGTGCCTGTGTACTGACTCATATACTCTATAATTCTTCACTATGCTATCAAATCCTTTCCCATAGTCATTGAATGAATAAAGGCAGTAAATTAGATGATGACTCAGTAACAGTGGCGTTGGTGAACAAGGCCAGAAGTCACAATAGAGAAAGCTGCTTCATTTGTGGACTTGGGACAAGTACTTATTACGCATAGGACATTCTCTACTGATTCTCAGGGTAAAGAGAAGTTAGAACAAGTACAGTGTCTATACATTCCAGACTTTCAGATGTGCTGGTGAGATGGCTTTATACCTGTATTGATCCATTGGGTTCTGTCTAACCAGCTTCAAAATTAAGCCTGGAGAGTCATTACTTCATATGTTTCATGAATAACAATATATTTGTGATACTGCATTATGCACATTTCACACTTTTTGATAAAGTATAACAGCATTTGAATGTCAGTCATAAATGATAGAGCAGTTTAACTAAGTGACATTTTATGAACTTAAACAGAATCACCCTGCTCACACGAAGTTGCGCGGGGTTCTCTATCTCCTCATGGTCAAGCCAGCCGTCTTCTTCATGTTTTGCTGCATCTGCAATGAGGTTTATGTTTGCAAACTTACAAATCAGAGAAAAGGAAAGAAAAGATGACAAATGCCCATGGGGTTTACTACCATAATGACTATTGGGACTTAGAGTAGAGGAATGACCCATCATCCAATAACAGCAATGTCAGAATCTAAAGAGCCTTTCAGGTAAACACATACACACACACACACACACACACACACACATAGACACACACACACCACGCAAATGTTTTGAGAGTAACATTGGATTTATGACAGTCTTTTATTTTATGGTCTATTTTCTCTCCCTCATTAAGTAAAAGAATGGGCTAGTATTTTAATCTGATAAGTAAACAAATCAAGGTCTTATAGTCCTTGAGTATTTCTTGGATATCATTCTGAGAATCTATTAATACAGTAAAAATAAAGTAACGCCAATGAAGGATCCTAGTCGCAGCCTTACCATTGATTAACTGTACACTTCGACAAATTACAGTTCTGGCCTCTGATTTCCTGGTCAAATCATTCAGTTCCAGCATGCTTGGTTTGGTATTATATGTTTTTAGCTACATTGACCTGTTTATGGTAAGAGAAAGATGCTATACTTAGCTAATTCACAAATCTAAACCTCTCATTGTGACATATGTGATGATGGTTGAACACATGGCTCCGTGCTCAAAAGCTTTTCCAGAGGACAAAGACGTAATTCCCAGCAACCACTTGGCTACTCACAACGGTCTCTAACTCCAGGGACAGAAGGATATGGAGATCTTCTTGTCTCTGCAGGTACTGCACACATGTAATGTGCAGACATACACACAGGCAAAGTACCCATATACATACAAATAAGTAAAAGAATTTTAAAAGATACAAACTATTAGAAGTATGAAATATGCAGTGAAGTTCCAGTGTCTCTATTGTGTGTGTGTGTGTTTGTGTGTGTGTAGGGGGGGGGGAATAAAGCTATACATTATAAGCCATGACAGATCTTTGAGAGAGATGAGTGATCTCAGTTATACTGATTATTGTATGTAATATCAGGAGTAAGAACTGTTATTTTGCAAACAGAATATTTCTATAGCACAATTAGTACAATACTAGATGTCAGATTCCTGATTTGTCTATGACTACAGAATTAATATTCATTTTATTAATGAGCATATGTTCTTATTAAAATTATTTACATGTGAACAAGTAAAAAGTTCAAAAAATCATCTATTTAAAACATATCCATTTGAACAACCTTAAAATTATTCAGTCATAGTAAAATTTTAAGTCAGAGAAATACTCTCACTTTTTCATATATGGTTATAATTTAATTTAATCCACAAGCTATGTATTATGTAGTCATTGTACACTTATACTGATAGACAAACAAGGGGCTGAGGACTACACTACCTCAGACCAGTTTCCTTCTGATGTACTGCATGCATATAAAGCAACTTTGGAGTGCCAATATGCTAAAATTTTCTGCTGCCTTTTTCTTTTATGGATGTTTTGGAAGGATACACATGCTTTCATTGGCCCGTCTGTGTAAAGGTGATGTCTCATTCCCCATATCCAGACACAAAAGTAGCCTGCTACCATTGTAGATCAAAAGAAATAATTTAACTGACATCCAAATCATCTAAAAATGATTTGGTCCCTGTATGTGGCTAACACACCCGTTCTACACTCCCTTGATGTCCAACTCCAAGCCCCTACCAGGACAAATGTACACTGTATGAAAGTGAATGAAAGAGACCTTTACTTCAAGTTGTCTGTCACACCAAAGAGGAAAAAAAAATATTCACTTTAAGATTAAATGATAGACTAGAATATTATTTATCCAAACTGCAACTGCCAAGAGTCTGTATAAAATGATGTTCCAAGTCAGATCTCTTTAGATAGGTTCTTTTGATCTAGGCAGTATGGTGTGAGATAAGCCAAGTGGTGATAAAATATTTACCTGGCTCTGGAAGACTCTTTTTCCCTTAGAATAAGCTGACCTCACTTCCTGCCACTTCAGTGGGTTCTGCTTAAGGCTGTCACTTCAGCTGTTGCCTTGGAATTGGGGAGAAGGTGTCTTATCTTCACAACTTTGCTTCATCCTTAAAGTGTCTCATGCCCCGGGGTTTTCCTCGCAATACACAGTTTTCAATATGGCTCTGTGTCCATATCCACTATTAGCAATAGCAGATTACCTGTGTTCTTCATTTCTGTTCTCAAGGAAGGCTTGGAAATACAAACATTTTGTTCTCTGATGGCTTTTATTTTTAGACTGTCAACTGCTGTCTAAAAGTTCTGATGAATTGTGTCAAAGCATTTGGTTTGATGTTTTCCTCAAGAATCAACTCTTTTCCTAGTTATGATGGCATTATACAAAGTAGAAGTCACAAATTAGTGGCTTTAGACCAGGCATATGCCACAAATGTTCTTTTTGCATTGGATACTAACAAAATAATTGGATTAATTAATTTAAATTCTAGCATTGAAGTTTTACAGATTTCCCATAATAATCTTAAATTCTTGCTCTTCTCCAAGATGCTCCAATCCTCTCATACACAAACTTTTAAAAAGAGCCTCATGGTAAGTGAAGGCTTTCGTGGGACATGCCCCTTGGGCTAATATGCAGATATAAGTGAGTATATACCATTTGAGTCTTTCTGCTTCTGGGTTAACTCACTCATTATGATCATTTCTAGCTCAATCCATTTATCCACAAATTTCGGGAATTCCTTGTTTTTAATAGCTGAATAGTATTCCATAGTGTATATGTACCACAGTTTCTTTATCCATTCTTCTATTGAGGGACACTTAGGCTGTTTCAGGACATTCTAGTGGGACTCTAGATGAGAGAATCATGGGAGAAAGGCAAAGTAGAAGGACCCAGAGGGTCCTAGAAGCCTACAAGTAGAACATTATGATAGGCAGATTTGGGCCCAGGGGTCCCGCTCAAACTAAGGCACCAGCCAAGGACAATACAGGCGGTAAACCTTAAGCCCCTACCCAGATCTAGCCAATGGACAGAACACTCCCCACAGTAGAGTGGAGAGTGGGATATGACTTTCTCACATACTCTGGTGCCTCACCTTTGACCATGTCCCCTGGACGGGGAGACCTGGTGGCAATCAGAGGAAGGACAGCAAGTTACCAAGAAGAGACTTGATACCCTATGATCATATAGAGGGGGAGGTAATCCCCCTCAGGAACAGTCATAGGGGAGGGGAATAAGGGGAAAATGGGAGGGAGGGAAGAATGGGAGGATACAAGGGATGGGATAACCATTGAGATGTAACAAGAATAAATTAATAAAGGAGGAAAAAAAAAGAGCCTCATGTCCGTCATTTTTACTGGAAATAGCCTGGTCTCTGTAGGGCTTTGCACTCTGAACCTCATTTTAAACAGATAGGTCCAACATACCACAAATGAACACTTTAAAATATTTTATGTGTACATGTGTGTGCATGCTGGTTTACAGGTGTGCGTGTGTGCACACGGAGGCTGTAGTTAGACGTGGAGTCTATATCCCATCAGTGCTGTCCACCTAACCGTTTGAGACGGGGGACTCTCAGTGCATCCATAGCTTATCACTTGGCTATACTGGCTGGCCAGTGAGTACTGGGCATCCACTGTCCCTGCCTTCAATGAACCAGCCTGACCAAGCTCAGATTCTACTTGCTGCCAGGAATCCAAACGTGGCTCTTCATGCTCGTGCTCCAAGCAGTAGACTCGCTGAGCCATTTCCCCAGCCCGTATAAATGAGTATTTTTAACAAATTTTCTGAACCAGCATTTCATAAGGTTCTATATCTTGAGCAATGTTTGAATATGCTTGAAATTTGACCTAAACATCCAAACTTTAATTGTAAAGGTATCTCCAAATTGACTTTTTTTCCATTAATTTCCCAACCCAGTCCCTTATAAACATTAACTTAGAACTCGTGATGAGGGCTAAAATATAAACTGAAGATACAAATGTGTCCTTAGAGTGTTTATAATTCAATAGGAAAGACAGTCACCTGAAAGACCATTCATAATGATCTACTAGCTCTATTTTAATATCGCATACCATGTATCAAATCTCTAAAGTCTTGACATAATAGCTTTATGTGGGTACATTCTATCTATATATTTTCTTGCTTTCTCCTTTCTCTTCATGGTAACCTCATTCCACAGTTGGTTACTGAAATAGTTCTGATTAAGTCTTCAGTTTTCCCCACCTTCAATGGATGGATTGAGTAGAGGCTATGTTATGAATAATTATCTTCTATAATTCTATCTTGTGTATGTCTGACAACAACAGTATCTACCAAAGTATGAGTCCTGTCAGGATTAAATAGAATAATTTGTGTACATCGTCGAAACAATGTTTAGCAAATGATGGTACTAACCATGTTAGCTTTTATTGCTCCTGCATTTCTACTGACTTCTCACTGACAGCATTGGTAGCACAGTTGCCATTCCCTCCTTGAAATCTTGTCCTTTGGTTTAGCTTTCCTGACATCACACTATTGAATGGCAAAGCTTTTCTCTGCTGGCTTCTTCTCTTGTTAGAGTTGCAAATGCAAGGGTGTTGCAGAGTCCAGGACTTGGCCTTCTATTTTCACTCCAGCCCCTCACTGTTATCATTGCATCTTGTCCATGCCTTTAGAAGCTCCCTCTGCTCTCATGACTGTTACATTAATATTCTTCTCCTTGACCCCAAATTTTGATAACCAAGCACCTTGTCACAACCTCTACCAAGCATCTCCAATAGAGATTCCTCATTTCCATCACACATTCATTCCTCCCATTTTCCCCACAACATAACAGCATGGTTTTCTTTTAAGCTTCGTATTATCCAGTGCTTCTCTGCTGGTTGACAAGTTGACATGGGCAGCACACACACTGCTGGTGTACAACAAATACTATCACTGCAGACTGGGGAAGACAGAAGTTTAACAACCACCACTTTCCACCAACTCCCTGGTGTTATTATACCTTGCTACTGAGATATTAGGAAAGGAAGGAACACGGTGGCTAAAGGTTTTTCACTATCGGAAGCTTCCAGCAGGGGTTTTATACCACACAAAATCTAGCAACTCGAAAACTAATAATTTGTATTGGAGTGTTATGCAAAAGATTGTGTAAGGCGTGCCAGAGATGTTGGCTTAATCTTTGCCACCCCTAAACAAGCAGGAGAGTGCAAGAAGTCTGGTTCAAGTCCCATTGTGTCTAAAAAGAAAACACAAACAAATGCACATCAGATGCACCCTACAAGCCACGGGCTGTGTTCACACATTTTAGAGTGACTCATATTATGCTTCTGATTGAAATTTTGGACTAGTGACAGTCCGACAGGAGACTGATCTTTTTTCAGTGAACCTCATATTTTCCCATCTGGTAACCAGCATTTTATGGCTTTTTAAATTTTTTTATTTATTATAATTTATTCATATCACATCCCTCGATTGTTATCCTCTCAATCTTTTCATCCTGTTCTTGCCCTTCCTCCCTCTTCCACCCTATTCTGTTCTCCTAAACCTCTTACGGGGAGCCCACCTCCCCCACCTTCTGACTACAGCCAATCAGGACTCATCAGGATAGCCTGCATCCCCTTCCTCTGTGTTCCGGCAGAGGGACAGTGAACAAATCGCAGGCACAATCGTTCATATTTTAGGCAGTCCTCACTTCCACCCCCATCTGCAAACACGAATAACGAGCTATCCATTGGCTATATCTGAACAGGGAGTCTAGGTTCTCTGCATGTGTTGTCCTTGGTTGATGCATCAGTTTGTGCAGGTCCCCCAGGCTCATGACCCCTTCCACCACCCGCCCCTACTCTTCCATACAACTTTCAGCACTGCCCAGAATCTGGCTGTGAGTCGCAGCATCTGTCCTGATCCCCAGCTGCATGGAGTCTCTCAGAGGACATCTGCTTTTCTAATGTCATCCTATCAGAGAAACCAAGGAAGTGTTCTCAACGGGTGCTCCATCACTTGGAGATCACCCAGAACAAGAGGGGGGAAGGGAACACAATCCCAAACCTATCTTACTCTTCTTCTGAGATACTACATATTTCTATTCTTTCTTTCTTTCTTTTTTTTTTCTTTTTCTTTTTCTTTTTTTTTTTTTTTTTCTGAGTGTTTCTTATTAGCAGATGTTGTTTTGGTTGCTATTGCCATCCATCTTCCTACTCCTCCATCTCAAGAATGACAGTTCTGCAGGACAGCTGGCTTCCTACTTTGTGTTTCCATTGTGTTCTCACCACCTACCAAGTTTGCTAAAATTTGACTTCTGATGAGAAGGAAGGAAATGCACAAGTAAAGCGGTGCTTTCAACATGTAAAATGGCGCATGTCCTTTCGTCACAGACGATTAAGACCACATTATATATAAAGATGAAAATGCCCTAAATAAATTATGCAGAGAAAAGTTATGGATTTAATTCTTCATATGAGTAAGCTTTGTGAAATTTCTAGTCATGAAGATAACAGTAAACTACATTAAATAGTGGAGTATTAAGGGGGTAAGGATTTAGCTATATTAGCAGTGAGAGATTCAGGTGTCTTTTTAATCTAATTTGATTATTCAAATATTTTGGAGATTTTATGTTCTTCTAATTTTAACAAGTATTAATTGTACTTATTAATTGGGTACACTGCAATATTTAACACAGTCGTACAGTGTGCAGCAATTTAATAAAAAAGTAACATTTTTCATTCCTTCCTCTCCATATCTTTGCCTCTTTTTTTGCCCCATAGTTTTCTCCATTTTGGTAAGATGTGTCTGTGTGTGCCAGGCATATGAATGCTGTTCTTTCTGTCGCAGCTTTCCTGTTGCTGAAATTACAGATGTGAGTGACCAAGCCTAGCTTCCCTCTCATGCCTTCATGGTGGAAATCTTTGTGCTCCCCTTTTCTGGGTCTTCATAAAATAATGAACTTCTGTCTAACTGGGTTTAGGTGTACCAAATAGCCAATACCCCTTAATCAATATCCTCCAAGTTCACTTCCCAAGTTCTAATAATTACCACTCAGCATTCAGAATGATCAGTCTGTAGCTTCCACGTATGTAGAGGCTGTGACAGAAGTGTGTGTTCTGTGTTAGGCTCGTTTCTTCGCATGTTCTATTAGAGTTCTTTTCCTGTTGCCACAAATGAGAGAATTTCATTTTTCTTCGGACTAACTAATATTCTCTAAATACACAGATTATTTTCTTTCTTCACTAGCTGATGGACTCGTACTTTGACTCATACCCTAGATATTGCAAATAAGTGCACAAAAAACATGAGAGCTTAGCTATCTCTTAAGTATTAATTTCCTTTCAATAAATGCTAAAAAGTGGGTAACTAGCTAACTTGCTTACTTTTAGGCTTTTTAGGAATCTTCTTACAGTTATCCATAATGGCTCTACTACTTTATAATTTTACCTACTAAGTATAAGAATTATTTCTTTTCACATCTTTATTAATAGTTATTATTACTTTTACCACCATAATAGCCATTCTGACTAATATAACTTATCTCACTGTAGCTTTGGTTTACATTTCCCTCATGATTGAATACAGTGAGTATATTTTGCATTTATTTATAATTACTTTGTATTCTGTCTTTTGAGACATGTCCATTCAGATAAATTATTCACCCATTTTAATTTGATAACTAATTTTTGTTTAATTGATTTTTTATATATTCCACATACTAGTAATATTAGATGGAAATTCACATATTTATTTATTTCTTAAACACATACATATATTTCTGCAAGTATTTCCTTGGTCTGTGGCTTCCTTTTGTGTAGGGATTTATACCACGAATGCAACTCCAGTTCAGTACACACTAATTAATAAATATAATACATCACATCAACACAAAGGGACAAAATCATCTGATCTTCTAAGTACCTATAGAAAGGCATACGATTGACTTTAGTGTTTCTTTGTGATAAAATCCTTGAACAGAATAAGTTTAGAAAAGTCTTATCATGACAAAAAAGGCAATCTTATAGGCATCTGTCATGCTGAATAGGGAAACTTGAATCCATTTACCTAAGATAAGTGTGCACACATAGATTGATCTTATTCAGTATAATTTGGAACCTTAAGAAAGAGAAGAAAATTAACGACTTACACTGAAACCAAACCTGTATCCTTCACCTTGTATGAAAATCAACTAATAATGGATCAATACCCTAAAACATAACCTAGAACTCTTTACTAAAAGCAAAGCGTGGAAACACTTTAAGAACCAGGAATAAGTAATGGTTTCTAAACTAAATGATTATGCCAAAAGTACATGAAACATGTAAATACAGACAAATGGAACTTTGTCTCACTTGTCAACAATCATAATTATGACTAACATGACATTCATATTGAGATTGGTTCAAAATCCACAGACCCCATGCTTCATCTACCCCATCTATGGGCATTGCTGGTATGGGAGGTAAAAAAAATCTTCTGGGGTCTTAGAATAGCTTCTTAGGTTAAGTTGTAGAGTCAAGAATGGAAAACAGAAAGCTGAACACGCTGTAGAGTGATCATACTGAAATTTGAATTTAGGATGCTACCTAGTGCTAGCCAGGACAGAAAAGGAGAAAGGAAAGAAGGGTCAGGGATGGCTTATTTCACTAGACTTTTACTGCAACCCATAGCCTCTTCCTCATACCTGTCATGCTGACTAGGAGGGTCAGGCACAAATATTTACTCTTCTCGACAGAGTGCATTCTTCCAAACATTTTCACTTTTGCAAGGTTCATTGAAATGGGGCATTTCAAATCTACCAACACTGAAGGTGTGGATGAGCTAGCATACGTAGTTAGAAGAGTCTGGCAGCATCAGAGTACCCTTGGTCTGCAGGGTGGTATACTCTTAGGAATGACCACGTGGCAATCTATCTGTGGTTCTCTCACAGTGAAGAAGATGCCCAAGCAATTGTCTTGAATTACATTACTGTTAGATAGGGTTTCTCTTGCTGTCAAGAGATACCATGACCATGGCAAGTCTTATAAGGAAGATATTTATTTGTGGCTGGCTTAAAGTTCAGATTTAATTCACCCAGCCACTGAAGCTCAGGGAAAGGTACCTACCTGCTAGGCTGTCCAGTGTTCTCAGCACCCTGATTCATTTCTCAGTACTCCTCTAGAATTTCTGCTGCACTAGCAGAAGAGACAAAACTGAATTACAATAATAGAATAAAATGCTTACCATTCTTAACAATATCCAATTCTGTGAAATTATTTTCAGCCAAACAAGGTTATATAGACAAGATGTAATATCTAACGATAAAAATATGAACTCAGGGATAGAAAGCCATATGCTCCATGGCACATTGAGGCCTAGGTTGTTAACATGGCTGACAATCTTCAGTGGGTGCAGATATATTGAAACTCTTCTCCCCTCAGCTACTGTCAATAAAAGTCAACCATTATCGTGTAGGCTGTCAGGAAATGTCTACTTACTACCTAACGGCAGGAAAGGTAACAGCTACTTCTGGGTAAACATACCTTCCTGAATGGTGTTTGCTACTGAGGAGTTTTCAATTCCCTTTCTAAAAGTCTCATAATGAGAAGCAGGGGGGGAGGAGGAGCTTAGAGTTTACCTCTTTTGACCCTTCCTTTCACAGAAAGGCATGTGAGGCATGGCTCGAAAGAGGATCTTGCTATAAACAGTGAATCGAATTCCCAGCATATGAGCATGAGAGACTACCTTGAGCATCCCAGCCATCCGAGCTAAGATCTGAGATCTTTCCAAGAGAGCCAGGTTCCCTGGGTACAGAAACAGAAGGCCTCCTTGTTTTAGACATTTTGTTGCTTGTGGGAAGGACTTGTGATTTCTGCCAAACTTGCCTTCCTTCAGTTATCTTGACTAGTACCAGATCTTTTCAGGTCTAAAGTGTGTGTGTAGGAGATGGTATTATTTTAATATTACCCTGTGTATTTTCACTCACTTTCCCCTAGGCCACTTATAATCTCTTTGTTTAACCCAACAACATAGTTGCCAACAAAGCCAAAGTTAACTTTATGTGTGCTTCTGGTAGCTGTTTGTTTGTTTGTTTGTTTCCTTTTCTTGGCCTGGCGTTAGCTCCCATCATATGATGCAATTAGACTCCTAGCCATAGCGATGGAAAATCAGATGCTTGGGACAATGCACCCAGCAAACTGAACTGAACCGACCTAGTTCTGAAGCCATTCATTCCCTGGCATGCAGGAGGACCTTCTCAGCCCTTTGACAAGAAAAAGAAGGGGAAAGGTCAGCAAAAGAAAATAATGGCATCAGGCTAGTCAGTGATCACTGGCCTGCCAAATGCAATGTTTCTCTGGCAATCTATTTTAAAGGAGGTCATTAACACATTTGCTTAGCTTGTAACAGTTGGGAGATCTTAAGGTGAAAGTAGGGTTTCTTTTTCTGCTCTTGAACAAAAACATTACCTCGTGCACCACTGGCTGCAAGATACATTCTAATGTCTTCTGGAAAAACACAAGGATAACACTCATGTGATTTGGCTTAGTCTGTCTCCTTCCATTTGCATCGACGTTCTTTTGATCTCAACCTCAGTCCTGGGAAATTGTTCTGCTGCAGTAGATTTTTCAGATATACATGAAGTTTTTTTTTTTTAACCTCTTTCCATTTGTATCTTAGATGTGACCAAGTTCCCACATGCTGGGCTGAGAAAGGACTCAAGCCACATGTAGGCACAACTTCCCTTCTAAGCCCAACTTGATTATATACATTGAGTTATGCTTTCTACCTGGTTTCTCTTTCTTAAAATACCAGTCACCATTTTACATGAATGGGCTATTAGCAGCCATTAAAACTGAGCTGAGTGTGAACAAAGAAGAAAGGAAAGCTCTTGGTGGCAGATTTCTACAAAGAAAGCAATTGACTCCTGAGCAGTACCCCATGCCCTCTTGCCTCGCCATCTCCTAATAAATATACTTTTCTTCATCATTTGTATTGGAATAGACATGATGCAAGGTGCACTGGTGAGCTGTGTACAATTTAAATCATTCATGCAGACTGTCTGGAAGATGATGAAGCCTCTGAAGGAAGTACTGTAGTGGCCAAGCAGTGCCCCTCAAATCCGTAGTTCTGTGCATCGCGTCTGCATTCACTCTTTCTTTCTTTTCTTTTTCTTTCTTTCTTTCTTTTCTTTTTGTGTGTGTTTTTGTTTTGTATTGTTTTTCGAGACAGGTTTCTCTGTGTTGCCTTGGCTGTTGTCCTGGACTCATTTTGTAGACCAGGCTGGCCTCGAACTCACAGTGATCCGCCTGCCTCTGCCTCCAGAATGCTGGGATTAAAGGAGTACACCACCATATCCGGTCCTGTCAAGGATGACTAACTCAGAGGAAATCTCACTGTGACATCCTCCTGATATCTTATACTTAGAGAACCCAACTGGACTCATTGTCCATGCTCCAAGTCAGTTCTTCTCACTGTCACTCTACAGGAAGTAGATCTTACTTTTCAAACCTCAAAATCATTGTAAATCTTCAATCCTAACTCACCTTTTACAGTTATCTAGCATTGCATTTCACATCCATATAATTCCATCTTTTCTTTTTTAATTTTAAAAATAAATTTATTTAGTGTGTGTGTGTGTGTGTGTGTGTGTGTGTGTGTGCACGCATGCACGCGTGCCCATGACCTCACTCAATGAACTTGTATAGGGCAACAGAGCGGGAGAGCACAAACAGAAGCATTGGCACTGTAGCACATGTGTGGATGTCAGAAAATGACTTCTGAGTGTCACTTCTCCTCTTCCAGGATGTGGGTCCCAGAACCAGAACTCAGATTGTCAGGCTTAATAGTAGTAACTTGCACATTATCCCACTTCACTGATGCTATGTTGCTTTTCTCCTGGAATCATCCTAGCCTCAGAATGGTTTGGGTTGGATTGTAATTGAAACACCCTACCTGTCCCCCATTATGAACTACCATGATTTCAATTCATCCTAAATGCTATTCATTTACTCTTCAAATTTTCTGCTCATCTCACATTGTAACCTTGCTCAGAGCTATCTGATGTGGTTGTTCCTGCTCTCTAATCACCAGCATTGAGGACTGTGTTCTTCTGGTCTTGTGTTGCATATCCAAACTCAAGGACATGAGTCATATACAAACTTGTCACTGTCTCCCATGGCTGCCTCTTCTGTGTCCATGTTCATTCTGCCCATTAGTAAGACTGTACCGATCCCATCCAGGAGGAATCCCTGAGACATCTCATCCATGACCTGTACTAATGTACACATTTCTCCTGTGTTTGGATAAAATTATACACAGCAACACTGAGTTGTATGCTACATCTATTCTTATAGTTCAGTGGTTTTCCTTCATGAACCCTGCCTTATCCATCAAAGACTACATCAGTGCTCTGTAATTGTTGTTAAGTACCCTTTATACATGCTTCGTTATGTTACCAAGTCATCCTACTTTTTGGAAACTTTGCATTTCATCCGATTACCCCAAACTAATCACTTTCTACAATACTTGTGCTGTGGCTTCTTTAGATGCCTGGACGTTGCCACTGACTTTTGATCTGCGCCTCTCCTTTAGGAGTCTTGTCAGGTCCCCTGAACACAGATCCCTGGCTGGGGCAGGCTCATAATAATTCTCCTTAGTAAATCACAATGATGTCTCTCTATCTAGAAGAGACATTGGGCATACGAAGCATACTGACTCTTGAACCAAATTGACAAGTGCCAAATACATGACAGGAAATTTTTCTAGTCTTCCAGTGCTCAAACAACATGGTCCCATGCTCTAGACATTGTAGGAACAAACATGTCTGCTATTTTATTTTGGGGGCCAGTCGTCTGTGAGCTATTCTTGTGAACAGAGCCTCACAGCCTTAGTCTGTCCATTGACAATGTCAATAATCTCCTTTTTCACTATGGTACTGAGTTTTTAGTACTGGCCAATTATCAAAGATAGAGCATCCACTTTTCTTCTATTATAACCTAAAAGTAGCCAATGCTTTATAGAACTTATTGAGGTAAAAGCCAATACAATTAAGCCTCTTAAAGTGTATAATTTAGTGGAATCTTAACACATTTAAAATGTAATGGCTTCATTGTTTTCAAGTTCCAAGTATTTGTCATTCTCCAGAGAAGCCATGTAGCAGTTCCTCTTTCCCCTTGATGGTTAAATAATATTCCATTGCTTGGATATGAAACACTGGAATAATTTTCTGAAATTATTTTTGTATCTAGCATTGGTCTTGTAGAGAAGCACAGTTGGTTTTGTGTGTACCACTTAAATCCTGAAACTTTGTCCAGTATATTAGCTTCTGTAATTTTTTAAGGAATCATTTTGTTTGTTCTATAGACTAAATTATGTAATTAAAAATGCTTTTTATTCTTACTTTGAACTCTGGAATCTTTTATTTTTCACTTTTCTTACCATATCAAACAGGCATGATGGACACAGGTGTCTGTCTCTTTCTTTTTCTGACTCTTCATATCAGTCTTTTTTCTGAGTATGACGTTACTTCTGAGGTTTTCCAAAATGCCTTTGGTCAAAGTAGGAATCTCTTTTCTGTGTACTCACTGTTGAGCATTCTCTTTTTTCCTTTTTCTTTCCTCTCTCACATATTACATCCCAACTGCAGTTTGCCCTCCTTGCATTCTTCCCAGTCCTTCCTGGCAGCTCCGTCCTACACCAGATCCACTCTTCCCTGTTTCCTATCAGAAAAGAGCAGCATAACAAGATGCAATAAGACTATGCCCAAACCCTCATAATCAAGGTTGGAAGAGGCAACCCAGTAGGAGGAAAAAGGTCCCAAAGGCAGGAAAGAGTCAGAGACAGCCCCATTCCCCACTGTAGGAGTCCCACAAGAACACCCAACTATTCAACCATAACTTATCTGCAGAGGACCAAGGTCAAATCCATACAGGGTCTTGATTGTTGCTTCCATCTCTGTGATCACCAATGAGCCCTGCTTAGTTGATTCTGTGGGCCGTGTTCTCATGGTCTCCTCAAGTGTTTTCTTATTGTGAATAAGTATTGGATTTTTTTTCTCTCATTATTTTAAACATCAGTGAAGATGTGCATACATTTTCCCAACTAATTCTGTTAATTTGTTACATTGGTGAGGATGGCTAGTTTTTCTAATAGCCTAGTCTATTAATAATTCCAACATCCTTGTTATAAGGCCAGCCAATAGTTTTCCTTTCCTGCAGTGACTTTATCTAGATTTAGCCTCAGGCAATGCTGCCTCTTAGGATGAGTTAGAAAGTTTTCCCATATTTCAGAAGAGTTTGAAGAATATATTACTCTTTAATATTCCGTAAAACTCACCAGTGAAACAACTGATCCCTGCCTTTTCATTGTTGGAGGGTTTTGATCATTAATTCAATCTCTTGTTATAAGTCTGTTCAGATTTGATATTTCTTCTCAAGCAAATGTGGGAGCTTCCATGTTTCTAAGATTTCTATCCTTTCTAATCACATGTTCTCCTTCCTTCTGTCATCAAGATTTAAATAAATCTGGAGGTCAGAATAAAGATGTTGGCCTGCTAAAAAGTAAGTCTGAATAGAAATATGTTTAAAAAGCTAAGCCAATTTTCTCACCAAAAAAAAAAAAAAAATTAAAGGAGACACTAAAGTATCTTTATCTTTTGTATAACAAATGGCTCCTAATTATATATCCTTTGTACCTTACAACAAAATACCTAATGAAAATAAATATTACATTTAACTTCCCAAGGGCTTGTCTAGACCTTTTTCTTTTTCCCATAAAACATAGGTTGTTTTGAGCATCCAGGTAAGAAGAACATGCAGTATTTATAAAAAGAAACTTTTGCTGTGGAATTCATAATGTAATTTGCTTGTCATTTCCTTATCATACTCCCACACCTAAATTGTTTAGCAGCTTTGAATGCATTTCTAACTCTGAAAAAAACAGAAGAGGCATAGGGAACACAGACTTAGTAATTACTAATCTCTGTGGAAAAAAATTAATTAGGAAATACTATTTACACCTCAAAAAGATCTCTGGTCTTACCTGCACCTTCATTTCTTACCTGCATCTTCATTATTTGGCCAAACATACACCACGTCTTAAATTCAGACTCAACTAGACTACCTTTTCCCTCTCATAGTCTACACAGATAATTAGGCTGCTTCCATCAGCTTCCATCATGTCTCAGAGGAGACATGAAATTATACCTCATCCTTTCCTCCTCCTCCTCCTCCTCCTTCTTCCTTCTCTCTCTCTCTCTCTCTCTCTCACACACACACACACAGAGAGAGAGAGAGAGAGAGAGAGAGAGAGAGAGAGAGAGAGAGAGAGAGAGGGACAGAGACAGAGACAGAGACAGAGACAGAGACAGAGACAGGGAGCATTTGCAGGTCCATTCCCTCACTCAACTCTAATACTTACTCTGTGCCTTGCAGGCAGTGTGTTATGTGTTGTGCATACAGTACTGACTGTCGCAGATTCAGCTCATGATTTATTTTATCAAAGACTTGGTTCATGTGAATGTGCTGTTCATCCTGTGCAGGGTTCAGCAATAGATTTTGATAAACTCACCCAGAATGGGAGTTAAAGGGTAATGTAGTCACGCCCCCTGGGCTTTTCCTGCCCAGGAAACAGTTAATGGTGTTATCCAGGAAGTAACATGAGCTGCACAAAAGGGCATGTGTTTGCAACTTGAGCACTGACAAAGAAGCAATTCTTTCTGCTAAAGAGGGTAGAATAAATCTTCACTTTGCCCTTGCGCACCCCAAGCTGCTGATCCGGCAGAGAATGCTGAACACTCACATCTACAGAAGGCTGCAGGGTCAAACACAGCAACAGGAGCTACACCAGGGGTTAGTCAGGAAGGCACGAAACCAAATTTTTACTGAGCGTATTGGGGAAAGCAAAGCCTTGAAGCCATTGAGAAAACCTGTGCCCAGAAGGCTCTCAACAGCCAAGAGCTAAAGAGTCCAACAGTACCTGAGAGAGGGTGAGATGAAACCAGTCTCTGAAGGCAGTCTGGAATGAGAGGGATTACAGAGAGCAGGCTGTGTGGAGCCCAAGCCAGATGCCCTTGTCCCTGAGACACAGAACTGTGGAGAGTCTGAGACTGAATGCCAGCCCCACCATTATCCTGCTGTGACTTTGTGTGACTCCCTAAGCCTCTCAGAAGCTTGGATGTTTTGTCTGTAAAACAAGCTTACAAGAGTGTAAGAATAAGAGAAAGTGGATGCAAAGTAGGCATTGGTTAAAGTGCCTTTGTTTTTTTATTTTGTTTTGTTTTGTGTCTTTGTTTTTGTTTTCACATTTTTATTCTGAAGGGAATGAGTATCCACCACAAAGGAATTTTTCAGTAGTTTTCTAAAAGTTGCAACCTGTCCTTTGCTGTTCCACATCAAGGGTCAAAGGCAGATGACTGCCTTGCAGAAAGATTTCAAATGGGGTGCATCTTTTGATGAATGTCTTACAATGTGTTTCATGTGTTGACCTGTTTTGTTTCTATTCCTAAATGCTAGGTGCTCTTTGTGAACAAATACACTCAGTTATTTTTGTCTCCACTGATTGTTATATGTATATACATGGGGAGCACTTAACAAATATTTAAATTTTGGAATGCCTTTTTTAACTTGATGTCACTTTTTAAAGATATTATTGTTTTAAAAGGTCATACACTTAAAAAGAAACTTTGTAGGATATATATTTATGTGTGTATGTGTGTGTGACTATATATATATTCAGAGAGAGAGACACACACAGAGAGGAGAGAGAGAGAGAGAGAGAAAGAGAGAGAGAGAGAGAAGGGGGAGAGAGAGAGAGGTATGTGTGTGTGTGTGTGTGTTTGTGTGTGTGTGTATGCAGGGAAGGACCTCACCAGACTGGCAGGTGATATTGTTCCTGTTCACAGAAAGGACCATCTATTAATTGGATGTTTAAAAAATGTGTGTAAGTTAAATTCTAGAAATATTACAGATATATGAGAAGATTCCTCCACTCTGCTTTAGATTAAAATCAGTCATTCATTTTCTAAGGCAAAGTATCTATTTCCTCTACAGAAAGTACTTAATATACAAAGATCTGAAGAAATTAAGACATAAAGCAGAAGGCAGTAGTTGTGGTCAGTTCAGGCCCTCACTATGCTCCCTCATTTTCTCTTTGCGGGTGCTAATTTTAGCCTTCAGGCTCACAGATAATGGTTTTAAATCCCATTTTTAAAAAAATCCATGAGCTCATTTACTGAAACCCAGCCTTGGCTGTGATGATCTCGCTGTTAATTATTCCCTAATATGTAGCTTCTCTCCAAGCATTTCCCAATCTGTTTGAGTTGGGGAAAGAATGGTATTGCAGTATTACAACAGTTACAGAGCAAAGGTCTTTGAGCAGTCAATAACTCTACATGCTCTGTTTCCTACATCATGCTACTTCCCACCTCCACATCCATAGGAAACACTGCAGGCCTGTCCTGATGGGTGACCCATCCATAGAAGACACTGCAGGCTTGTCCAGATGTGTTACCCATCCATAGAAGACACTGCAGCCTTGTCCTGATGGGTGACCCATCCATAGAAGACACTGCAGGCTTGTCCTGATAGGTGACCCATCCATAGAAGACACTGTAGGCTTGTCCTGATAGGTGACCCATCCATAAGAGATACTGCAGGCCTGTCCTGATGGGTGACCCATTTGCTGAGCAAACTTGAAGGGCAGCCAGCACCTGAGTTTCCCTGAAGGAATAAGAATTAACAGCCTCCCCTAGGTCTAAGACCAAGGGGGAACCTCCTTCCTCACTATATAGTCATAGGCTATCAAACCTGCTTATTCTTTCTTTGAGTGTCATCAGGCCTCCCCACCAAGAGGAATAAGTTGAAAGCGGGAGGGAGGGAGGAATGGGAGGATACAAGTGATGGGATAACAACTGAGTTGTAATCTGAATGAATTAATAAAATAAAAGAATATTAACAGCCTCTAAACTATTTTACCAGTAAGTAGTATATAACCTTCACCTAGGCTCTCTTTGCTCAGTTCATGGTCACAGGGTATCCAGAGGCTCACCACTCAGGTTTTGGGCAGGTGGTTGAACTGAGCCTTTGATTTGAAGGGCTGGTGAACAGAGAGTCCTGGCCAGTTAAACAAGAAAGTGCGGACACAAGACTGGCCGCTGCATACGCCATTGTGAAATGTGGTGGAGTGCTTGTGAAATTGTAGCCTCTGAGTTCCGGTGGGTTGGTAATGCCATTCAAGCTTAAACACGTACTAGTTATAGTGTGATCTTGGGCATCTTAATTTCTTTGTACTTATTTACCTTTTCTTAAAAATTATGAATAAATATATGGTATGAAGCATTGTGGTGCGGATGGGAAAAAATACTTACAATGCCCATATGCTGTTTAGGACTTAGAATATATTGAGTAACAACAGTAGCAGCCTCATGCCTCATTGAAGGGACACAGAAGAGAGAAACCATGGGGTTTCTACTGATTATCTCCCCTCCTGAGCTGACTCTTTTTTTTGTTGTTTTGTTTTGTTTTGTTTTGTTTTTTGAATTTTTTGTCTCCTTTATTAATTTATTCTTGTTACATCTCAATGGTTATCCCATCCCTTGTATCCTCCCATTCTTCCCTCCCTCCCATTTTCCCATTATTCCCCTCCCCTATGACTGTGACTGAGGGGAATTACCTCCCCCTGTATATGCTCATAGGGTATCAAGTCTCTTCTTGGTAACCTGCTGTCCTTTCTCTGAGTGCCACCAGGTCTCCCCCTCCAGGGGACATGGTCAAAGGTGAGGCACCAGAGTATGTGAGAAAGTAATATCCCACTCTCCACTCTACTGTGGAGAGTGTTCTGACCATTGTCTAGATCTGGGTAGGGGTGTAAGGTTTACTGCCTGTATTGTCCTTGGCTGGTGCCTTAGTTTGAGCGGGACCCCTGAGCCCAAATCTGCCTATCATAATGTTCTACTTGTAGGGAAACAGCCTAAGTGTCCATCAGTAGAAGAATGGATAAAGAAACTGTGGTACATATACATTATGGAATACTATTCAGCTCTTAAAAACAAGGAATTCCCGAAATTTGTGGATAAATGGATTGAGCTAGAAGTGATCATAATGAGTGAGTTAACCCAGAAGCAGAAAGACTCAAATGGTATATACTCACTTATATCAGCATATTAGCCCAAGGGGCATGTCCCACGAAAGCCTTCACTTACCAGGAAACTGAGACAGAGGGGAGGACATTCTATTGGGACTCTAGATGAGAGAAGCATGGGAGAATAGCAAAGTAGAAGGATCCTGAGCTGACTCTTAAGGCTACCTTCTGAGATGTCACCCTGGGAATCTTGGTCCTTCACTCCTTCCAGCCCGAGACTGAATGAGAAAGGGGCCTACAGATTCACATGTCTGCATTCAAACCTCCTTTCTTCTCCCCGTACCAAGTCTTTGTTTTTCAGCTTAGCTTTACACTGTCCTCTTTCGAGTCTTTAGTTCTCTGACAATACCCTTACCCGCAGTCCCTCTAGTATGAGGAACTAAACACTCGATCCGTAATGTGTAATGACTGCTTCTATCTAACTGCCCGGAGTGCGTAGAGAAGGCCCCTGGGGTGGAATGAGTCAAGAAATACCATCAGTAAAGAGAAGCAAGGGAATTGATTAGTATTCTTCAAAACAGTATTTCTGTCGTATAAATTTGGAACGACACTTAAAAAAAGCTTGGTACTAATATCTTTTTCAAATCTAGTTAATCCTAAGGGAGAAAAGCTACTATGCTCAGGAAGATATACATATATATATATATATATATATATATATATATATATATATATATATATATATATTCAGAGAGAGAGACACAGAGAGAGAGAGAGAAGGGGGGAGAGAGAGAGATGTGTGTGTGTGTGTGTGTGTGTGTGTGTGTGTGTGTCTGTGTGTGTGTGTGTGTGTGTGTGTGTGTGTGTGTGTGTTCAGGGAAGGACCTCACCAGTCTGGCGGGTGATGTTGTTCCTGTTCATCCTGTTCAGAGAAAGGACCATCTATTAATTGGATGTTTAAAAAAATGTGTGTAAATTAAATTCTAGAAATATTACAGGTATATGAGAAGATTCCTCCACACTGCTTTAAATGAAAATCAGTCATTCATTTTCTAAGGCAAAATATCTATTTCTTCTACAGAAAGTACTTAATATACAAAGATCTGAAGAAATTAAGACATAAAGCAGAAGGCAGTAGTTGTGGTCAGTTCAGGCCCTCACTATGCTCCCTCATTTTCTCTTTGTGGGTGCTAATTTTAGCCTTCAGGCTCACAGATACTGGTTTTAAACCCCATTTTTAAAAAAATCCATGAGCTCATTTATTGAAACCCAGCCTTGGCTGTGATGATCTCGCTGTTAATTATTCCTTAATATGTAGCTTCTCTCCAAGCATTTCCCAATCTGTTTGAGTTGGGGAAAGAATGGTATTGCAGTATTACAACAGTTACAGAGCAAAGGTCTTTGAGCAGTCAATAGCTCTACACGCTCTGTTTCCTTCATCATGCTACCTCCTAGCTCCACATCCATAGGAAACACTGCAGGCCTGTCCTGATGAGTGACCCATCTATAGAAGACACTGCAGGCCTGTCCAGATGGGTGACCCATCCATAGGAGACATTGCAGGCCTGTGCTGATGGGTGACCCATCCATAGAAGACACTGCAGGCCTGTCCTGATGTGTTACCCATCCTTGGAAGACACTGTAGGCTTGTCCTGATAGGTGACCCATCCATAGGAGATACTGCAGGCCTGTCCTGATGGGTGACCCATTTGCTGAGCAAACTTGAAGGGCAGCCAGCACCTGAGTTTCCCTAAAGGAATAAGAATTAACAGCCACTATGGAATACTATTCATCTCTTAAAAACAAGGAATTCCCGAAATTTGTGGATAAATGGATTGAGCTAGAAATGATCATAATGAGTGAGTGAACCCAGAAGCAGAAAGACTCAAATGGTATATACTCACTTATATCTGCATATTACCCCAAGGGGCATGTCCCATGAAAGCCTTCACTTACCAGGAAATTGAGACAGAGGGGAGGACATTCTATTGGGACTCTAGATGAGAGAAGCATGGGAGAATGGCAAAGTAGAGGGATCCAGAGGGTCCTAGAAACATACAGGTAGAACATTATAATAGGCAGATTTGGGCCCAGGGGTCCCGCTCAAACTAAGGCACCAGCCAAGGACAGTACATGCCGTAAAACTTTAAACCCCTATTCAGATCTAGCCAATGGACAGAACATTCTCCACAGTAGAGTGGAGAGTGAGATATGACTTTCTCACATACTCTGGTGCCTCACCTTTGACCATGTCCCCTGGAGGGGGAGACCTGGTGGCACTCAGAGGAAGGACAGCAGTTTACCAAGAAGAGACTTGATACCCTATGAGCATATATAGGGGGAGGTAATCCCCCTCAGGAACAGTCATAGGGGAGGGGAATAAGGGGAAAATGGGAGGGAGGGAAGAATGGGAGGATACAAGGGATGGGATAACCATTGAGATGTAATAAGAATAAATTAATAAAAAAAAATTAACAGCCTCCCCTAGGTCTAAGACCAAGGGGGAACCTCCTCCCTCACTATATAGTCATAGGCTATCAAGCCTGCTTATTCTTTCTTTGAGTGTCATCAGGCCTCCCCACCAAGAGGAATAGGGTGAAAGCAGGACGGAGGGAGGAATGAGAGGATACAAGTGATGGGATAACAACTGAGTTGTAATCTGAATGAATTAATAAAATAAAAGAACATTAACAGCCTCTAAACTATTTTACCAGTAAGTGGTATATAACCTTCACCTAGGCTCTCTTTGCTCAGTTCATGGTCAGGGGGTATCCAGAGGCTCACCACTCAGGTTTTGGGCAGGTGGTTGAACTGAGCCTTTGATTTCAAGGGCTGGTGAACAGAGTCCTGGCCAGTTAAACAAGAAACTGAGGACACAAGACTGGCCGTTGCATACGCCATTGTGAAATGTGGTGGAGTGCTTGTGAAATTGTAGCCTCTGAGTTCCAGTGGGTTGGTAATGCCATTAAAGCTTAAACACGTACTAGTTACAGTGTGATCTTGGGTATCTTAATTTCTTTGTACTTATTTACCTTTTCTTAAAAATTATGAATAAATATATGGTATGAAGCATTGTGGTGAGGATGTGGAAAAAATACTTACAATGCCCATATGCTGTTTAGGACTTAGAATATATTGAGTAACAACAGTAGCAGCCTCATGCCTCATTGAAGGGACACAGAAGAGAGAAACCATAGGGTCTCTACCGATTATCTCCCCTCCTGAGCTGACTCTTAAGGCTACCTTCTGAGATGTCACCCTGGGAATCTTGGTCCTTCACTCCTTCCAGCCCGAGACTGAATGAGAAAGGGGCCTACAGATTCACATATCTGCATTCAAACCTCCTTTCTTCTCCCCGTACCAAGTCTTTGTTTTTCAGCTTAGCTTTACCCTGTCTTCCTTTGAGTCTTTAGTTCTCTGACCATACCCTTACCTGCAGTCCCTCTGGTATGAGAAACTAACCACTCCATCAGTAATGTGTAAAGACTGCTGCTATCTAACTGCCCGGAGTGCATAGAGAAGGGGTAGAATGAATCAAGAAATACCATCAGTAAAGAGAAGCAAGGGAATTGATTAGTATTCTTCAAAACAGTATTTCTGTCATATAAATTTGGAACGACACTTACAAAGAGCTTGGTACTAATATCTTTTTCAAATCTAGTTAATCCTAAGGGAGAAAAGCTACTATGCTCAGGAAGATATACAAATCTCATTCGGTGAAAAGTATTGGCGATCCATGTTTTTAAGTCAAGTCTTAACACAAGTAAGAGAATTAAGAATGCTACTCTTTAGCTTTGTAATCAGGAATATTCACCGAATTCAAGCCAAGCACAGACCACTGCTTATTGGAATCCCATGATACACCTCAGAAATCCAACAGTTACCTCAAGGGAAAGAGGTGCGCTAAAGAGCTCAGAAGAAAAAACATGAAGAACTAACCCAAGCATCTGGCCAAATGTAACACCATTCTCCATTCCTTAGCCACAGAATCACTGACTATATTTAATTACAACAATTTAAGTTCTAAAATTTAACATGATACACACATATAAATGATAGTAACAAGGGGAAACCAAGAAAGCTCGTAAAATATATTTGGGGCATTGCAAGCTTATTTTAAGATGAGAATGTGAAAATCTGTTTAGAATTGTTTATTGATGGCTAGTAACTGATTTTCCCTGTTTTTCTCTGAGTGCTACAGATGGAAGTATCATCTCCCAGATTCACTTCTCAGCTGTACATATGTGTAAATTAGCCTGTGCAAATTACACGTTTTCTTGTGCCTTATTAAATTCTGTCAAAGCTGTTATTAGAACTGATTTCGTACTGTTGGGTATTTGTGAAAATTGACAATAAAGGCCTGTGAGAGACTATCTCCAAAAGGCTGTTTTTAAAAATGCTTGATCAAATGTCATCAAGCTAATGAGGTGCCCAGATATATAAATATTCAATCTCACTCACTACAAATATTTTTATTTTTATGAACACTAGATTCAGTTTAGAAACTGCTAGAGTGATGGTTCCCAACCACCCTCTTCATGACCCCTTGAGGTGCCACTTATCAGATATCCTGCATATCAAATAGGTATGATTCATAACATAGCTAAATTATAGTTATAAAGCATCAAGGAGAAAAGTTAATGGTTGGAGGTCATCACAACCTGAGGAACTATATTAAAGGGTCACAGCTCTAAGAAGGCTGAGAACCACTGTGCTGGAGTATTCCAGGTACTCGGCTAACTATTTTGCCTCCTGGTGGCCCAGAATGTTCCATTGTCAGTCTAGTTATTTGGAGCTTTGGTGGATGCAGAGAATACTACTGTCTTGGACCCTATTAATGGACATCCACCACATGTATGTGGTGGCTGTAACATGTTTTAATTTCTACAATGGTAGAAGTGTTCAGACAGAAAACTACATATTTGTTCTCTTGACAAAATGTTCCCTTTTCATATCATGTGGTCCCTCCTGACCCAAGTTCTGGTACAGTCTAGTTTTTCTTTGGAGAAATTAGTTATGTATAGGTTTTGCTCATAATTCTCAGTATTAGGATCTTGTCACATAGATCCATGAAGATATTAGGGAAAACATAGAAATAAGCTACGTATCCACAAAAAATATAAACATAAATTGACTGCCCAAATTTTTCAGTCTGACTTTTCTCCGCATAGAATTAAACTTGATAGACCTCATTTTCCCAGCAAGCTATTAACATTTTCAATCCCCCTGTATATGAATTTCAGTTAAAACTCTAAGGAACCTAATTTGAAGCCACTATGCTGTTAAGGAAGAAGAATTGTACTTCAGTGTCTTGTGCTTCAAGCATGTAATTGGAAAGAAAAAGGCATCAAAAATGAGAATAATGACAAGGCAGTCAGGCATTGGGCTGGCATATTTGAGAGTTGTGACTTATCCTGGATCAGCCATCCAAAGCTTATTGTCGGTGCAGCAAAGGGAAAACTGATTACAGAGTGTATAATCTGTATTTTGACCATGTTCGCTTAATAAATGCTCAATTTTGGCACGTCCCTAATAGATGTGCTGTCTAAATTTTAGGATGGACAGTGTGGTGGTATAAGCAGGACTGTGCCCTATGGAGTCACATGTTTGAACATGTGACCCCTGGTTAGTGGTGCTGTTGGGGATGGTGATGGAACTTTTAGGACAGGAAGCCTCGCTGAAGGACTTACGTCACTCAGGGGTGGAGTCTGGAAGTTTATAGCCTCACCCCACTTCTAGCTCACTCTCTCTGCTTTAGACACACAGGTAGAGGTGTGAGCTCTCAGCTCTCCTGGTCCAGCTGCCTGCACTTATGCCTCTCCTATTATTATGTACGTGGCCTTTGGATCTGAGAACTCACGCAGTACTTCCTTTTTGTATGTTGCTTTCAGTCATGCTAGAAACTAAAAATGAGCACAGACCATTTCTGTAGGACCTTAAAGTCCAGTACTCAGAAAACCGCTAGAACATATATTTGTTGTGAATAGTCCTACCTATGAAAGATACAGCTGCTGAGGGAGAAAAACAGGATGAGACTACTCGGAAAGAATGTGACCAGGGAGAGACATGGTGTCTCAACTGCATGGGGGATAGTACCATTCTTCGAGATATCCAAAACTGAGAAATAGCAACAACCATGGTGGAGTGGGAGAAAGCATGTTGAGCTTGTACCTGTCCGTTGAAATATCTGTAGGATATTCAAATGGAAGCATGTGGTGAGTGGTTTAGTTTGAAACTTTTTTGAATTGCTAAAGAGATATTTGAGCTGAGGAATAAGATCTAAAGGCCTGACAGCTATTGGTCACTGAATCCTCAAGACAGGCCTAGATCAAGAGATATTATATAGTGTGATAAGAGTAGAGAGTCTATAAAGACATCTTATGCTTCATTAATGTCTAAGGGTGGACCTGGTTAAGGGATACTGTATAGCAACCTGACAGTGCATAATGTCAGTGCAGAAAACATATACTCACAGCTATCTGCAGAATGAAGAAAGGAAGGATCATCTGGGGAAGAGTTATTCAGATATCGATTAACAGCCTGTTTAAAGACATTCCCTTTCACAGTGTATAACATTGTATTGGTTAAATTTAGAGTCATGCGTAAAGGAGGATTTAGTAAATTTAGATAAATGCCTAATCAGTCATTTACCAGACATTACAAATAAAGAACATACTAAAAGATTTTTTTAACCCTTCTGGGTCACTAGTAGTCAGGACATTCATCTATCAGTAAACATTGATTTAACTCAAAGTTAAATTATAACGTTGAATCATGTGCTATGTCAGTTACTTTTCTCATTGTTCTGACATCCCTAAAACAGAATGGGGCAATGGCTCAGCAGTTAACAGGACCTATTTCCAGCACCTGAATGGTGGCTGACAACCACTTATAACTCCAGTTCCAGGAGATCTGATGCCATCTTCTGACACAAGGACAAAGCATATACCTGGTGTACAAATATACATGCAAGCCACATATGTGAAAGAAAAAAAGAACTGACGGCAGCAGGATAAGGGAGATGAGGTAAATTTTGGCTAACATCATGGAGGATTTATCTCCTCATGCGGGGGTAGGCATAGCAGCAAGAAAGAGTGGCTCAGTCTGCCAGAGCTGGAACCATCAGCTGATGATATTTCCATCTTAGCCAATGTTAAAATGATGTGTCAGAGCATCATGGACAGAACCAGAAACGCATTATCAACTTCAGAGCCTGTACCTAGTGGCCCACTTTTCATATCGCCTTCAGATCTATATAGCCTTTGATTCATGTCTTTTTCATTTAAAAAATAACAGTATCATACTTATATATAATGCAGTATGGATATATTTACCCCCAGCTAAACTCTCTTGCTAGGTCATATTGTATTCAAGGTTTGACCATTTCTTACTCTATGCGCTTGAGTGTTTTGCAAGCACATATCGTATACATGTGTGCAACATGTGTGCCTACTGCTCATGGAGAACAAAAATGGTATTGGATCCTCTGAAACTGGAGTCACTACTGACAGTTGTAAACCTCTACTTTTGTGCTGTGAATTAAATGCAAGCTTCCTCTGCAATGCCTGCAATGCAGGCTTCTTCTGCAAGAGCAAGTGTTTTTGATAATAAAGCCATCTCTCCAGCTCCTATGTGTTACTCTTTTTTTTTTTGACTCTTACTTTTTAAAAACTCTACTCAGACTTTCAGATTTAGAAGTAGAAACTTTTAGTGAATTCAACCTACATCTCTTGGCAATCGGTTTCTAACACTTTTCTTTGACATCTTTTATTCTCTTGGTCAAAAGATTAGTATATTCTGCAACTTTCTACACTTTTTTTCTTGATGCATTTTTTTTCTTCAAAAAATGTGTTGACAAATGTGTTATGGGACATGTGGAGTAACAAGACATTAGATCACTTCAGCTTTGGGTTTTTCATCTTCTTTGTCTAAGGGTTTTCTGACAAGGTATTGGCAAATGTCATCAATAGAAAGATGTAGATTCAGCTAGTGCTTTAGGATCCAAACCACTGAGGCACAGCAGTGTCTTTCAGTTCAGGAATAACCTTTTCTCCTTTTTTACAACAACCAAATTCAGAACCATCAGATTGGCACCCACAGTGCATCCCTGAACAGACTTGCTCTTCCTCTCTCCAGCTCTCCTTGGTCTGTAATAAGAATGCCTCTTAACTAGCAGTGGGCACTCTCTGCCATGGCTCAAGACACCTTGCTTCATGAGACAACCTTCTTTTGTTGTTCTCACCACCGATTCAGACAAACACTGCCCTTACACTCCACACCCAGAGCCTCAGCAGCAACTTCTGTGACCACACACTCCTTGTGGAAGACACAGTTTTGGCAGTGATGTCACACGCCTTTAATCTCAGCACTTGGGAGGCAAATATAGGTGGATCTCTGAGTTTGAGGCCAACCTAACCTACAGAGCTAGTTCCAGGACAGCGACGGCTACACAGAGGAAACCCTGTCTTGAAACACCACCCCTCAAAGGAAAAAAAAGGAAAAAAGAGAGAGAACAAGAAAGCATAGAGTTTATTTTCACTGTCAACTGTGATAAGCTTTTGATAGTTGGTGGCTGAGAAGATGTTCAGCTTCATCTTGATGCAGCCGACCATGTAGGAGGTGCCATAAAATACGGGTTGCCATGTGTCTTGAAGGTTCTACATACAGAGCAACCAGGGAGTGCTGCTAGAAAATCCTCCCAGACTGCAGAAATGGATGATTTGAGATGGTGATGTTTAATTGTAGCAGTGAAGATTTTAGGTCTAGACATTGTCCATGACAGAATAGACTCATTAGAGTAACAAAAGCAAAAGACTGTTTGAGAAATGGTACAGATTAGGTACAGCTTTTCTTTCCCAGCTCAACCTTCAGAGACTTCACTGTGAGAGCTGAAGTCAGTAATTTTGCCGTGGGAATTGGGAAACAGCATGAATCATAGGCTTACTTTTCTTGTAAAAAGCAACACATCACTGACCAAGTGTGGGAATAATTTGACACATTTTAATTTTGGAAGGCAGAACATTTTTGGCCCGGCGTTGTCTACTCATATCCATAAAGGATGAAGCAAAATTGATGGCAGGGTAGATTGGAGCAGATGAGTAACACCTGAGTGGATGCTGACATTGGATGTCGTGTGGATGTCACATCCAGCGGAAGTTTAAAATAGATGGTCCCAGTTGTTTTATCTCACTTTCCACATATATTATTTTATTATAAAAATTCATGGTAAGAAGTGACAAACTTGGAGCTGAAGAGATGGCCCAGCAATTAAGAACACTGCCCACTCTTCTACAAGGACCCAAGCTCCCATTCCAGCACCTACACAGTGAGTGGCTCACAACCATCCATATCTTGATTTCGAGAGGGTCCAACACCTTCTTCTGGACTCCACAGGCATTTCATGGATGGAATGCATAAATATACATGCAGGCAGAACTCCCATTCATGTATAATTAGAACAAGTAAATCTAAAAACCAGTGAAAAGCAATAAATTATATTTCACTTTTTAAACCAATTTTTCTAAGGTTTTAGTGTAAGAATACAATATCACTTATAATTTCCTTTTTGCGTTTATTAATTTAAAAGTGCACCACAGTCACTGGCCTAGGACAGACTGCACCCTACCCTGCTGCACTCTGCTTGCGGCCAGGATTGTGTCTGTGGCCCATGTTACCATCGAGGGCCATACAGGTGTCCATGGTCTGGGCTGCAGTCTGAAGCCACACTGAAGTCCATGTGGTTGTCTAGCACTGTCATATGGGTCCATGTTGATGTCACTGGTCCAGGCAGCCTCTGGAAGCCTTGTCTAGGTCAGTGGTCATATTGCAACAAATAGCTGTGTTCATGGTCTGTGCTGTCACCAAAACCCGTGTGGATGCCCACGATCCATGCTTCTTCTGACTGGGAATAGGTAGGAAGCTACTTGTGCTGTGATATTGAGAGTGGAAGAAGCTCAGTGAAGATGGAGGCAAATGGAAGGCTTCTGTGACATCCCTTCCCTCCCTCCCCAGCCCCTCCCAAAACAGTAACAGCCTAGACAGGAAGTCACCTAAGAGAACTCTGTTAAAAGGGTGACAGAGATGCTGATGTGTAGCTCTCCACAATTGATGGCTTCTGCCCAAGGTTTGGGAAGAGAAGGACTCAGTTCTGTCTAAGGGGCAGGCCACTGAGAATTTCACCATGCTGCAGCAATTATACAGATGGCACAATGTGGATTTTTTTCCTTCATTTTTATTTTTTGCTCCTTTTTGTGTGGGAAGGTAACAATGACGGGAGGTGGACATAGAAGGACTGGGAAGGAATTGTGAGCAGGATGTACGGTATAAAGCTCACAGAGAATCAATAAAAATGTTATATAGGGAAAATAAAGTTAAAAAAAGGAAAAACTATAAATAACTGTACTGCAAGTTTTAAAAAAAGAAATCACAGAGTAAATATATATATATATATATGTATATATATTTCAAAAGTTAAAATTATATAAAATGGTATAAAAGTTTTAATTAGAAAAGTGGGGTCTGTTTTATTACCTTTTAACTTGTAATTTCTCATTTTATTTAGAAATATAATTGTTGGCCTTCACCCGCAGCTATGCCGTTCTTTCTTTGGCACCAAGTGTCAGTGTGAATACCACAGGGTAGTTCAGTTTGTGTAATTGGACAGAGCCTTGGGCGGGTAAGCAGCCAGAGGAAGCCTCAGTGCTGAGCTCTTACTAGATGGAAGTATGAAGGTTTATCAAAATCAAACGTCGGAGCAACACTCGACAGGACACGTGTTAGAAGTTGTCATCTACCCTTGGCCGGGTATTAATTTCATTCCATAGTTCCTCAACTTCATCTTAAGCAACAATGATTTGTCATGTGTCAGTCCACATAAACTGTACAGAGCAGAAGAAAACAATGCGAATTTCATCCCATGCTGTGTGGATGACAGAGAGTAGATATAAACCCTGACAACAAGCCAGCTTGTGCCCTCTCTTGCTCCATGGTCAAGTGGCAATCAGAGGAAGGACAGCAGGTTACCAAGAAGAGACTTGATACCCTATGAGCATATACAGGTGGAGGAAATCCCCCTCAGGAACAGTCATAGTGGAGGGGAATAAGGGAAAAATGGGAGGGAGGGAGGAATGGGAGGATACAAGGGATGGGATAACCATTGAGATGTAACAAGAATAAATTAATAAAAAAAATTTTAAGAAAAGAATCACCTGCAGAGAGACCATTTCACCCACTCCCTGTGGACAGTGTCTCTAAGGTCACTGCCTATTGATGCTGGGCTCTTTGTCACTCATGCTGTTCTGGTCCTTGCCCTATCAGACATAACTGAATTTTGGGGTATTGCAGAAGGACATATCCACACCCTTTTCCTAGAGTGGAGAAAACCTTGTCTGCTTCTGTTACGGAACAAGGATCAGTAGTGATAGTCACACCAATATTAGCCATGACTGCTCCCTGAATATGATATTTAGCTAAGTCTCCAGGAGCTTTTGACCTAAATGTGATCTGGTACCCACCCGCCAAGATTATCTCCTGCAGTTGTCCTCCCTCATTGGTACAACTCTGAGATGTGCCAACTTGTAAATTAAGCAGCATTTTATGAAGGTAGTGGCAGTCCTTCCCAGGGAAATGAGAAGTTTATGCACGCTCAGGACCTCCACTTTACCACTTGAGTGTTTAGAGTACTCTCTTATCACAGATTTTCCTAGACGAAGACGCAAACCTTGAAAGCTATTATTACAGGCAGCTGGCTCTATTTATACATTTACTCATCCTTGCTGTTGTGTTTTTTTCTTGTTTATGGAGATGAGAGGGATCATAGATCCTATAGTGTTTACTTCGCTTATATTTGAAGAGTCTGGAAATGGCCGGCTACACCAGAGAAGAATTTTAGTGAAATTAAGTTCAATAGAGACCCAAATAGAAGGAAGAGGCTTGGAGTTCTCTTATGCAGAAGTATCTGGAAAGATTCTAGGGTTGTGATTAGTCTTTTCAGATCTCGGGAACCTGAGTGCTTTCCATGTCCTCATTGTTTGCATACTATTTCTAGAACCATCCATGAGCGGATGGGGTGGATTACTATCTGTGCAGAATCTATCAAAATAGAAACTGAGGGCTGAGAGCCATGACCTTTCTTTCATTGTGAATATGAGTCCCACTGTGTCCAGAAAATGTTGGTTATGCCCCCTGTGAGCTTGCTTGGTAGGCAACCCACCTACTGGCTGTAAAATGCACCGACACCATCTTTTTCTTTAGCTACAAATCACATGGGTTTCACACAATCACACCATGGCTCCTATCTGGATTACTGATCCTATTAGCATGTTTGCATTGTAAGATGAACATTTTAGAAAGGCTGAAACAGTGAGAATATGTGTAGCTGAAAAAATAAATTAAATAAGGTAACTAGGAAGAATTTTCAAGAGTGCCCTGTCACATTTGCAAATTTGACAAATAGCCACTGAAGAATTGTTCCTGATAGCTTGTCATTGCTAATACAATTTATAGTCTTTAGTTGTGCGTTTGATCAAGTGGAATAAAAAGGAAAAAAGATATACTATGATTTCTATGTTTTCTTCATAGTCCAATGAAACTTAAATTCACAGTGCAGGATGGGCAGTGACAGTCACCATCGTCACTTACCCTACAAAAGAAGTTAATTTAATAAGTGGGGGGATATTCTTTTACATCTGGAAAGCAATATTGTCACCCTCTTATCCTTCAATTACAATGTGTGAAATCTTGTTAGAATTTTATTGAAGATGCTTTTATAGCTCTTTGTGTTTCATTACCTCCCAAAGCAATTTCTGTAATATACTATGGCAAAGGCTGAACTCTACAGGAAAGCCCGTTCTACAGCCTCGTTAGCACATGCCCCAGGAAGACCAATATGCACAGACTGATGGCTGCAAACTGTTGAGCATTCTTTCTGTTTGGACAACCACACACACACTATTTTAAACTGTGTCTCTGGAGGAAGGTTTCCTATTCTCATTGCTGCTGACACTTGGGACAAGGTAATTCTGTATTTATGAGACTGACTTACTGTAATAATTTAGCATAATTCTTACCTCTGGGTACCAGAAACAGCTTACTTAAGAAAGGTAAGCAGAAAAAGAAATCTTTAAGTTGCACCAGGCACATACCCGTAATCCAGCAGCTCTTAAGGTAAAATGAAACAATTAAAAAGCTAAGAACTACATAATCTACAGAACATGTCCTACCCAACCTGGAAAACCTAGTGAAACCATGTCTCAAAATAAAATGTACAACCTACATTAGTTGTGTGCCTTAAAGATGCAGTGCTTGCCTACCATGCATGGGCCAGGCTCAAAAACCAAGCCCTGGTAATCACAAATGAACACTGATTAAGAAACATTGTCAATCTGGAAAAGGACCATAGGAGAATTCTTCCCACCCCTGTTACAATGATCATCAGATAAGACGCCAGAGAATGGGGTAGATAAAGCCATTAAAATTGCAATGAAAGGAGCCTCCAGGCTTTATGCTCCATGCTTGCAAGATGAAACAATGTTCTGAGTTGATGTAGTCTCAGATCGGGGCTTAGAACTTAAAAGCATGTATTTTCTGTAAGGAAAAATGTTAAACCTTCATCATGCTGAGCAAAATAAGCCAGGCACAGAAAGATAAATAAAATGTTTTGGGTTTTTTTCTCTCATATAGGCAAGCTAGAGTATGGACCCACTAAAAAATGCTTTTATTGGGTAGACGTTAACAAGAATCCATGTACCCCAGATGAGATGTTGACAGCAAGCCAGAAGGGTTTCTATTCAAGTCCAGCTTATGGAAGCAGTGGGTTTGTTGGGAAACTCAGAGATATACGAGTGAGAGATTACTTACAAAAATATTAATGACTCCAAGGCAGCTCTATTACTAACCAACAAACAAAATCTGGCATGCGGGATAATCTGTGAAAGCTACTTCTCTTTGTATGACTTGCAGACAACTCAACAATCAGAGAAACACTTCTTCCCCTTCAATTATTACTGTTCATAACAACTAAAAGGGGGGCCCCTGTGAAACGTCTAAGTTTCAGGAGCTTCCTGAGATTCCCATGTCTCATTTACTTCCTGGGCCTTATGTGTCATTTGTTTTCTGAGACTTTATGCCCCTTTTCCCCCTCCAGAAGTCAATGTTTACATCTAGAGGAAATTCTAGCGACGTCAGGTTGTGCCACATGGGACTCGGGTAGGGTGGCTGCTGTATGTGCACATCTTTGCAACAAAGAGTGGATACGAACACCTGCCCAACACAGCTGAAGGCCAATCAGGGCTTTGGGTGGCTCAAGCCTCAGATAACCAAAAAAATCCATAGCATGTCTTCAGGGACTTTGTCATTCCAGTGGTAGCTGTAAATACTGTTTTCTGTTGGTTTATTTGTTAATTTGTTTGCAGAATGCCCAGTGGGAAATAAATTGCCAAGAAAGCAATTGAGATAAAAAATAGATTTAGAGGAAATAGTTATACAACACGCCTCCTCTTTTTCAAGTTCTCTCTCTCTCTCTCTCTCTCTCTCTGTCTGTGTGTGTATGTGTGTGTGTATGTGTGTATGTGTGTGTGTGTGTGTACACGCACACACATACACACACATATATAGTATCTCCAGTGCTCTTTGTTAGCGGTCATTAGATAACATTTTCCCGTTATCTTCTTTAGTCTAAAACTCACTGTAGGCTCTTTTAATATAGACCAGGGTTCTCAACCTTCCTAATGCTGTGACTCTCTATTTCAGTTTATCATATTGTAGTGACTCCTAATCATAATATTATTTTATTGCTACTTCTTAACTGTAATTTTGCTAATGTAAATATCTGATTTGCAGGATATCTAATATGTAGAATGCAACTCTTGTCATGACCCACAGATTAAGAACCACTGATACACATACTCCTAAGGAGAACTAGATGCCCAAAGTATTCTCAAATACTACAGTGATGAGATGAGATTCTCAGAAAGATAAGTGCTGTCATGTATAGGATAGCATTCAAAATATTTAATAATTGCTGAATCTTAGAACAGATATGATGAGTTTGAGTAAAAAGTTGTTTCTTAAGATCACAAGTGGAATTTTAGAACCTTGAATAAGGGACTGAGGCTATTTACTAATATAACTCTGTCCATTAACATACAATATTTTCTTTATTATGTCCTTTCATTTGTTTGGTCCTAAATTTTCTAAGGTGGTACTTTCTGGTAAAGTTATATTTTTATAATGATGTTCACTTTGTTGGTAAGTTATATTGGAATTGCCAGTGTAATCTTATTCAAATATTTCAGAAAACCTGTTATTCCCTTTTGTGAAAATTTGCCATTTTCCCCTTTGATTGGCATCATCCCAAGAACCCCCAACCTTCCTACCAAAACTGAGTCATGTTAACCTTATGAACTATAGCACCAACTGCAAATTGACACACTTCAAGGGTCCAACTTACAGGACTACATATAATAATCATACTGTTTTAATAAAAGAAAAAACAGATAACACAATAGACCAAGAACATCAAATTCTACAGTGAAATAAAAACATGTATTACAAAATGCATGGAAACTCACAGCCTCCCAGGAAATTGTTCACTTTATTTCTACTTGCCCCAGCAACACATTCTGGAGACCTATGACAAGAACGAGCCTCCTTATTTTAAGAGAGACAAAAATACAATAATTGAATGCTAGACTTCAGGTGTAAAATGAATTCTAGTATGCACATGTGCAAAAGTCCAAGACCTTGTCTAAATCTCTCCATCAAAAAAAAATGGGAGAATGATAAACCCTTAGCCTATGCATATGGTAACTATTGTATTAAGATTTATTGCCAGGCACTAGTTGCACTCAGGAGGTAAATGCCAGCAGATCTCTGTGAGTTTGAGGCCAGCCTGGTCTACAGAGTGAGTTCCAGAACAGCCAAGGTTACACAGTGAAACTGTATCTCATGGGGGAGGGGAATGTATAAAAAACAAATTATTGTAGAGTGTAGATAAATTGACTTTACAAGCTCAGAAATGGTCACAAGATGCTAAAGGTTGCTAGTTTATGAATATGGAGAAAAGAAACAGATCATCTAAATTGAATAAGTGCTCAGTTATTGTGGGCCTGGAAAACCATTCGACAGAGCTGGTCCAGAGCAAGAGTAAGATTGAGACATGTCTAAACCCAAAAATCTCATCCTGTGGCAGGCAGGAATAGGACCCTTTCCTTCCCGCTCTTGGTCTGCAAGTCCTGGTGCACAAAGCGTTGCAATCTCCACCTCTGTTACTCTTGAGGTAGTCATATAGCCTGGTGGCCAATTTACAGTTTAAACTTCCCCTTTCCTTATAAGGACATGTCCAGCAAGCACCTAGAATTCCTGTTCATGCAAATGAAACATTGCAGCATCTCCGCCTCAGCCAATAATGTACACTCACCCCAAAATCTCCTACCCACTCCTCAAGGTTTATGTAGCCCTGGTCCACCTCCACCCCTCCCCCCAAATAAAGACAATAGTCTTACTGAAAACTGTCTTTGGAGAAAGCTGTTTCACCCGTACTCGTACCCACCAAGATCCCCCCTTACCCACGCACCCCAGCTAAGCTTCACTCCTTCCAGTCCAGCAAATCACTTTCATCGCACTAATTCTTCAGATTTCATTGAAGGGCTATAAAACACCAATATACTCCTCTGAGGAGGTACCAAGAGAATACTTGTTTCTACGTGTGTGGCAGCAAGTATACGATAAAAGAAAAGTCTTCAGATAGCAAAAAGCACCAGGAATGAGAAGACTTGTATAGGTAAATCACCTGAATCCTAGGAAGAATAGGGTGCTATAAGAAGGTATTGCAGAACATTAGGGGCTCCGGGCAGAGACCTGAGAGAAGGTGCTGTGAAGAAGGAAACTGGCAAAGGGTTTGAGATGGGAGAGGAAAAAAATAGTAGAAAAACAAGTTCCAACTGGTTCTTAGGAGCCATATGTGGTAAGGTAGCTCACTGCCCTCGCTCATTGGGAAGATGAAAATGATTTCGAGAACGAAGTTATCCTCCCCTAGTCAGAAAAGATCCAGGCAACCCTCACCAATTTAGATACCTTCATTCCTTCCTTTATGCCCAATGTGCCAGGTACGGGGAGAACACACTGTACAAGCTAACACCGTGCATTAGACATTGTCCAAAGTGGTAGTTATTAAATAGATACGTACAGAATTAATACCAACATTTTCACATGGCCCCCAAATAGTCTAACGAATATTTTTAAAGATGCTATCACCAAATATCCAGTGATTAGTCATAATACTCATAAAAATTATCCACTTCAAAGTTATCTAGTTAGATATGTAGAATTCAAGATATACTTAGATATTGTTGTCTCAAAATCCTTTTGAGGGAACTTTTATGATTCCCTCTCAGTAATCACAAACAGCCCCCAGTACACTACTAAAAAGATCATTACAACATCAGCTATGCATGTTTAATTCTTATAGATAAATTATAAGCTAGATATTAACTAGTTCTGATTTAAACTTTTCTATTTTTTCCATAGAATATTGTTTTAATTAAACAGCTATAATAATTAACAGTAAGCGGTCGAGCAATTTACATGAGCCACCAATGACCAGGATTTAAAAAGTGGGTACTTCTTATAATGGTATTAAGGGATAGGGAAATTTGCATTCATATTCAGGACTCTATTAGTGTGAAGCACGTAGTTTTACATGTTATTATGATAGTACCTTCTAACAATCTGTTCAGAAATACTCACTAGACGTATAAAGCAAAAACATATCTTAACTTATCAGTGGGAAGTTCATGAAATGAAAGTTGAGTCTCTGTCCCTCTGGTTTTCCTAGCTCATCACAGATACACGTATCTTTCATTTTCTGAGAAAATAATGTTCAGTGAATGTTCTGGTTCATTCCATGTAATCAAAGAATAACACTTCTAAATATAATAGTAACATAAAATGCCCAGGTAGCAGGCATGGGGCCATGTCTGAGCTCAAAAATATTTTGATGCAGACTGCTGAGAAGGTTTGGACAAATAACAAATATTTGAACTAGCCAAATAGTCCATCATGGGTATATATGTTCAGTGCTTTACAGAGCCAGATTGACTGAAAGAGTCTACAAAAGTCTGCTTTCAACATATGTAAATGGTATATTAGGAAATCATTATAGATGTACTGGGCATAACAATAAAAATATTACGCCAAAGAATAAAGAACTAAAGAAGAGAACTAAAATTTGTCTCACTTTTTAAAGTAATGATTTTTAAAAATAATTGGGATATTTAGCTATTTTGAAATCCTGGACAATGTGCCATTAAACTTAATAAATATTTATGCATTACATACAAAATGTTCGCCAAATTATTCGGATATGTAAGGCAAAACGGTTATATATCTCTTCCTGAAATTGCCTTTGACTGGGTTTCAAGATAAGCAGCTGCCGTGGGACGTGATGCTGAAAGTGTATTTCCAGAAATTACTGACACAAAACTGCCTCAAGCTTCTTCTCCAGGACTGGTCTGCACCTGCCAGAGGAAGCCATTGCATGCTGATGGCCGGCCTCCTGTGTAATGCAGGGACAAGGGTCTTGTTGCTTCTGGCATGCTTCCTCTTCCATTTTCTACACTACGTGAACTAAAATGGCTTCTGTTTGGAAACATTAAAGTCAAATCAAGAAATGAACTCAATTCCCAGTTCACCACCGCATAGGGAACTGAATGGCTTGAGAACAGTTTTATGTTACTTTGACTCATGCTCGTACTCTAAGCCCTATTTTTATGGCAGATAGTTTATGAGACATCTTTATTCTGCTCAAAGAAACTCGAGCATAAACCAGCTGCACTGACTACTCCAGTGAAGTGAATATAATGCCCACTGTATGATATAAAGAAATGTGTGAGCCTAAAGCCATAATGAAGTTGTCAGACATGGGACGATGCTGGGGAAGGGCCAGGTGGAATCGGTCAGTTCAGCCAGGTCAAATATAGACTGATTTGTATCACTATATGTGAGGTGATTTCTTAAAACAGTGAACAAATCCTTGTACTTCCCTTTGGTGGGGAGGCCTGGTGTCGCTCAGAGAAAGAATAAGCAAGCTACCAAGATGAGGCTTGATAGCCTATGACCATATAGTGGGGGAGGAGGTTCCCCTCAATCACAGACCTAGGGGAGGAGAGTAAGGTGATAACAGGAGGGAGGGAGGAACGGGAGGATATAAGTGATGGGGTAACAATTGAGATGTAATCTGAATAAATTAATAATAGAAAAGAAAACAGAAGCTAATAACAAATATATATGTACATAAAACAAGGAATATATATGTATATATGTACATCCTAGCAAATGCATTATAAATATACTAGGCAAAACAATAAAAAAATATTAGGCTGAAGAAATGAACTAAAGAAGACAACAATAATTTGTCTCATTTAAAAAATAATGATTTTTAAAAAGAATTAGGATATTTAGCTATATAATTCTTGAATATATAATTCATGTTATATATACATATATATACAATTGATATATAATAAATACACATTGCAATATTAGATATATATTATGTATATCTAATAGCTACATCTCAGATACCTACTTACATATGTAAATATAACAACTTCATTCTTCAGGAATAAAAAATGTGTTAATGCCATGCCGTGTATTTCTATATGAAAACATGTTTGCAACTTCTGCAATTAAGCTATCTCCACAGATTTCAGCAGTGCCTACCAAGTCATGAAAGCTAAGAGACACTACTGAGGACCCTAACTCTGAGACAGCATGGCACTTTTATCACCCCTCACATCATCTGTGCTCTGTCCCCAGCATGGCCAAGAAAGCCTTCTGGCTGCCTGGTCCCTCTCAAAGATCCTGGGGAGCTACACGTATACATGGACAAAGACCATTTTTCTTCTCTGAGCACATCTTTTCTATCCTCAACTTTTTCCTTTTTTGCAAATCACTACTTACAAATCCAACATCCAAGATAGTGTAAAAAATGTTGTAACCAAAGATCTTTTGAAAAATATTGTTCTCAAAAACATATATTAGGAAATGGAAAACTCTCAAAGAAGCAGAAAGTACCCTCCAACCGAAGAGCTTGCTTTCCTTTTCTTTCTTTTTCTTTCTTAATAAGTGAGTATATAAAGGCTTTCAGAACCACAGATGCATCCATTGAGTGGGGAAATCTCTATTTTATTTATCATCTCCCCCTATCCAACTTCCATTTATTTAATATTCATGAAATGTTTAGAACTCTCTCTAGCATGCTGTAAGTTTGCTAAATAATTAAATAAGTACTCAAAGTTATTTTGAAATCGAACCTAACAGTGTCTCTTCTTTGATGTAAAGCTTTGGTGGATTTTTATTTTGAATTTAAATATTTTTAAGGAAATCCAATATAAAGAGGATAGATAGTAAATAGTGGTTACCAGAGTAACAGTGTGCGAGGGAAAGGACGTTGGAGTGAAAGGACACAAAATAGCAGTTGTGTAGATGAAAAAGCAGAAAGATCTTAAATTCAGGGGTACACAGGCAACAATAGCATATTTATGTCCAAGATTTTTGTTTAATTCCCCATAAGTATGTACGGTGATTTGAATATATTAATACACATATGACATGACATTCTGTGTGCATTAACATTTATTTTGAAAGCATTTGGTGTCTACTCATGTCCCAGTGTGTGCACACATGTTTGCATATGTAATTACACTTGCATGTGAAAGCCAGAGGTAGATGTGTAGTATCTCCTTCAATCTCCCTTCACCTTATTTTTTTTGAGACAGGTTGCTCACTCAACCTAAAACCCACTGATTCAGCGGGGCTGACTGGCTGGTGAACTGCAGGGCTCTACCCATCACCACTTCCCTGACACTAAGATTTCAGGTACTTACCAATGCTCCTGCCTTTTGCATCAACGCTAAGGACATAGGTCCACAGGCTTGTGTAGCAAGCACTTTACCAATTAAGCCATCTCCCCAGGCCCTAAAGGTAGTGTTTAGGGAACAGACCCATCAAATGAAAAAATCTCCATTAATACACACTACAGACTGTGTTGCCCAACAATATTTTGGTTAAAGGTAAGCCATGTTGTTCTAGTTTCACTCTGTTCCTGTGATAAAATATTCTGACTAAAGCAGCTTAAAGGAGGGGTGGTTTGTGTGGCTTGCGGTTCCAGGTCACAAACTATGACTGGGCACAGTCAAGAAACCAACTCAAACGGGAGCTTCAAGGACAAACCGCAGAGCAAGGCTGCTTGCTGGCTCCCTCGCAGACTTTTACTTAATTAACTTTCTTACACAATCAAGGACCACCTTCGTAGGGAATGGTACCACTCACAGTGGACTGTGCCCTCCAACATCAGCTAATAACCAAGACATGCCCACAAACCAGTCAAACCTGGGCAATTATTTGAGACTGACTTCTCAGGTGACCAGAGTTGACAATTAAAGCTACCTAAGTCACACCTATATAATGATATATCTTAAAACTTATACAGACCTGAAATTTACTCTGTCTTCCCTGTATTTTATATTATTAAATACACATATGCTCCTGTGTTGCATTTGTGCTCCAGCATTTAGTATATTAATATACAGCAAAGATTTATAGACTGTGAGAAATAGGCTCTGCCACAGATCCTAGATATACAGTCAGATAGAAGAGTTGGTTTTACGGGACGAATAACACATGGAACAAAATAGGCCAATAAAACGTCTCTGATTATGTACCCTCATAATTAAACAATATTTTGATGTGTATGAAAGAATAAAAAACACCTCTGCCTTGGATTGGTCCAGTTCTACCTTTGTCCAAATCTCTGCAGAAATTCTTCAGAACTTTCCAGCACAAGGAAATCATTGCCTCCAGTTTTTATGACTAAATCTTGGAATAATTCATAGCAGCAAGTCTCTTGACTCCAGAATCTACATCCAGAGCACTCACTGACACTGTAGCATCCAGGCATTCCTTGCTGGGACATTCAATACATGTCTCTGACCTTGGTTGCTGTGTTTCCATTTCTCCCTGTCCATGGCTCTCTTATCACCTGCCCATGCAGGTAAGCACCCTACCATCTTCTCTTCATTAGGAAAGTCTTCTCAACCATACATAGCTGATCTCTTCATCGTCCATCCCACTCACTCTGATGAATCTAGCACAACTTTCAGCATTGCAGCCTGAAGTGACTAACAGTTTGTAAGTTACCAGGGACAGGGCTAAAAACAAGCCCTGTCATAACATATGTCTTCTGCATAGTATTTCTGTGAGATAGGTATTAATAGTGCCCTCATTTTATTGACTCCAATGACCTTGAGGTAGGAGCACCTGAATTTAGATGCCCGAAGATATCACTATGCATTTTGGAAATTAAAATTTTAAAACTAGCTCACTTTATCAAGCATCCTGCTTGGAACATGTGTCCTTTCTTATTCACTGTCCCCTACCCCAATACCCAAGAAACCCAAGAAGTGCTATTGAAAGAATCAAAATTAATACTTTGTCACGAGCTCAAAACAGTCTGGGACTTAAACCCAAAAACTCAAAACATAGTTAATAACTTTCCTATAATAATTTCTCCTTTTCCAGTTCTCACTACCTTCTTATTAATTGATAAAACTAAGAATGCTAGATCACAATACAGCAGCTTGCAGCTCTGGTGATAACAGAAATTGAAAATATTTAAAAGTAAACTCAAGTAACATGCTTATAATTATTTTGTGAATAAACTTTGCAAAGCTTATGTGATAGAGACCTATTCATTCAATATATGCACTTATATTTGAGTTACTATTTTAAGTAGCCATTGCCCTATAAAATAACATTTTAAAAAATAAGACAGATCCTCAAGTACTTAACCCATGCTCACCTCAAATTTGATAATCTTCTACCTGAGCCTCCTTAGTGTTGGGATTGTATAAAGCATCTTAAAAAAATAAAAGACAAAGGTGTTTCTGCCTTCATTTCCCAAAGACATAGATTAGCAATAAATCCAAATTACATTTTTTATTTTTCTAGACTTTCAAGCTAGACTTCTCATCTACCAAGCATGGAGTTTATAATCTCTTCTTCTCTCGTTCTCTCTTCCTGGGATTGAGATAGGGGAGAGCATGGTTCTCAGAGTCCTACAACCCCTGAGTCAGCCCAGTACTAGCCAGACCACACTGAATGAAGTCACTCATCATTTCTGGGCATCAGTTTTATTACTTTTATAAGGTGATCTTAATTATTTCAGTATCTGTAAAATGCTTAAATTAATGCCTAGCTTTAGTGTACTTTATGGTCAAAGGCCAATTTTAGAATAAATAGTTCAACTTTCCGATAGACGTGGAAATAAATGTGCATCTTCTTTCCCTCCCATGGTAGCCAGTAGCCTATATTTCCTTCTGTTTCCTCTTTTGGTAGAATGTAATATCTGATGCTGATTGTTCGACTTCATAAACATGACTTCTTTCTGTTTAATAAACTAAATCAATGTCTAAATTACTTTTGTTTTTTATTGTTCTTTGCTGAAGCCTTGGAGGTTGGCATTAAAAAAAAAAAAACTAATTGCTTTCTTTTCTCACTCTAGCAGTTCATTCAAAACACACAGTTTCCATGTAGAATTACTTCTACATAAATATTTTAATAGAAATTTTCACATAAAAGGGAAATATTTTTTTTAGATGCAGAGAATAGGTTGATAGGTATGAGTCGTTGGTTCTGATGTTGTCAAAAGCTCAGAAAATGTATGTTTCAGGCCCAGCAGGTCGGAAGGCTGGCGGTAAGAAAATAGACCAGAAGTGACATGGGAAATTAAGAGTTTGTTTCAACTTACAGATTGTAGTCCATCCTCCAGAAAAGTCATGGCAGGGACCTGAAGGCAAGACCTGATGCAGAGGTCATGGAGGAAATCTACTCACTGGCTTGTTCCTCAGCCTGCATTCTTTTGAATTTTTTTTTATTAAAACAAATTTCTTTGTAGACAATATATTTTGATCAAATTCTTTCCCTTCTCCTAATTCCCTTCAGATCCAACCCATATCTTTGCCTACCCCCCCCCATTTCATGTTTTCTCTCCTTCTTCCTCACTCTTTCCCTCCTTTTCCCCTCTCAAATAAATAAATAAATAAATAAATAAACAAAACAAAAATCAAAAGTCAGAATAATCTCCCCCTCAAAAGAAACAAAATACTAAAAGCACAAAAATACTACGAACAATGATAATAATATTAATAACAACAATAATAGTTGTTTTGTGTTAGCCAACCACTCCTCAGGATCAAGTATAGTAGATATACCTAATGAAGCTCCTTTGTGAAAATGATTTTTTTTTCCAACAAATAGCTTCATCCCTCCTCCATGTTGGTATATTGTCTGATTTGGACTTTTGCAGGTTTCATGTGTGCTGTCACGGTCTCTTAGTTCATATGTGCATCAGATCTTTTGTGTCTGGTAGACACTCTATCATTGTAGTCTTCCACCACCTCTGACTGTTAAACTATTTCAGTCTTTCTACCGCCTCTTTTGCCTAGACCCTGAGCTGTGAGGGGAGAGTTTGATAAAGACATGAAGCATATGGCAGAGTACTGTGGCAAAGATCAAAACAAACAAACGCGAGAGAGAGAGAGAGAGAGAGAGAGAGAGAGAGAGAGAGAGAGAGAGAGAGAGAGAGAGAGAGAGAGCCAATAACACAAGAACATTGTCCAGTTGTGGATTTCTCAATTACTTACAATCTACAGCAAGAAATTTCTCTGATAAAGGTCCAATGATCCTTTGGTGAATTTCCTTGGTGTCTCTTATAGTGTTCCCTTCTTCCTTCTAGTTTATGCTATTTTGTGCTTGTCTTTCTTTTGTTTTGTTGACCCAAAGATCTGTCCATCTTATTTGTCTTTTCAATCCTTTTTATCTTCTCAAAGAACCAGCTCTTAGACACATTGAAGCCTTTGTATTATTTTTGTCTATTTTATTAATAGAACTGCTTTGGTTTTATTATTTCAGGCCATCTAATGATTTTGGGCATTATTTATTCTTGCTTTCCAAAATTCTTGAACTGTACCATTACGTTACATGCTTAACTGTTTCTGATATTTTTTTTTTAATGTAGGCACTTATAAATTTTCCCCTTTGGAACTGCTTTTAATGTGTTGCAGAGATTTTTATTGTATTGTTTCATTTTCATTTAGTTCAATTATCTTTATTGATTTTTATTTCTTTTTTCAAATATTTAATGATTCAATAATGAGTTGTTCAATCTCCATGAGTTTATACACTTAATTAAAGTTTGTTTGCTATTTTAAGTTTTATTGCACAATGATTGAATAGGGTGCACCACCGAATTTTTTCAATTTTTTTTACTCTTATTAAAGTTATGTGTGTATGTATGTGGTGCGTGTGTGTGTGTGTGTGTGTGTGTGTGTGCAACAATATGGTCTATTTTATTGAAGCATCTATAGATTGCAAAGGAGAAGGGGGAATAGTCTATAGATATGTTAGATACAGTTGATGTAAAATGTCACTTAATTTTGAAATTTCTCTGATTATTTTTTGTACAGATAACCTATCAGATCAAAGTGATGGGATTGGTATTAATCTGTGTCTTTAACTCTAGAGGTATAGCTTTGGTTTGGTTTAGGAAAATGGTGTGCCAGAGTTTAGTTTGTATATGTTTATTATTGTAATATTTTCTTGATTCGTTGATTTCTTGGTCAAATGGCATACTTTTCTTTGTCTCTTCTAATTAGGTTTTGTTTGATGTCTGTTTTGTCAAATATTTTGTAAAATAACTCCCTCTTGCCTCCTGAAACTATTTGCTTAGAATATTTTTCTAACCTTTCACTTTAAGATGGTGCCTATGCTTAAAGTTCAAGTGAGTTTCTTGTAGACAACAGAAAGATACATGTTCGTTCAACTTGTTTAGCTAGACTGTGTTTTGATTGGAGAATTGAGGCCATTGCTATGTATGTTGTAGTTCACTAAATATAGTTTCATTTGTTTTCTTTCTAAATTTGCTTGGCTTTGTTTTTCCTTTCTTCAGTTTGGAGTCCTGCCTCCAGCATTCTCTCTGAGGACTTTTTTCAATGGATTTGGTTATTTTTTTATACTGTTTATATCATGTGAAATTGTTCTTTGTCTACTGTGGAAGATAGTTTCAGTAGATAACACAACACAGGTTGGAAGTCATGGTACGTAGAACTTAGAATGCATTGTTCCAGGCTCTTCTGTCTTTCAATGTTTCCATTAAGTTCCTAATGGTTATTCTTATTGGTTTTTCCTTAATGTGAATTCTGGGGTTTGGTTTTGGGCTTTTTTATTCTCTTAGATCTTTCAAAACATAATTTGTCCTATGTATTTAGTGTTTTATCTATGATATTCTGTTGGGAATTTCTTTTCTGATCTTGTCTCATTGTGTTTGTATGTGTTTTTATATCTGTGTGGGCCTTTTCCATTAAGGGAAGTCTTCTTTTATGATCTTGTTGAAGATCTGGTTTATGCCGTTGCCCTGGGATTCTTCTTCCTCATCCAATGTCCCCACTTGCTGCATGTTCCTTTTCTTGCTTTCACTTTGTTCTTATTCTTTGCTTCCATTGCCTAATTCCTCTATTTTTTCTCCAAGTCTTTTTATTCTGTCTTCTACTTAATCCACTCTACATCTCTGGTCTATTCTACTTGAAAGACTCTTTCTTGACTTTCTAGTTGGGTTATTAAGCTTTGCAATTCATCTTCATTTCAGGTTGAGTTCTTTTCAGTGTTTCTAAATCCTTCCTGAATTCCGATTTCAAATCCTGAATAGTCTTCATCATTTCATTCATCATTGTATGTCTTGACATCATCCACACATTTATTGCTAACTTGGTGAAGTTTAATCAAGTGTTTGTTCATGTTTTCTTCAAACTCCTTAAATTCTTCAATAAAGTTTATGATTATTCTTTTGAATTCTATGAGAGACCCTTTTTTATGGAGTTTGTAGGTTTGATAGGAAACAACCTATCTTGGCCATTCAGATCTTGTTTTGTTCTTGATGTGTTTTCTTACGAAAATTTGAAAAAGAAATTCTAATGCTAAGCAACTTATCTTGTGCTAATAAATGCAAAGTTGTTATAGTTACTGTCATAGGTTAACTATAAAGCATAACATATAAAACAAATCCTGTTGCAAGGGTCCCAGTTTAACCTGAAAGAAGGCTGGAAAGAGAATTAAAGAATGGAAAAGAAAGAAGGACATGCCTCCTATACTGTGGCAAGCTCACAGTTTGAGAGAGGTCTATGAAATAAATAAATATTGACCTGTATAAATACTATTTTGTTATTGTAAAAAGTGAAGCTGTAGCCATTAGTTTTCCTTAAGTTCTCAAAATCAGGATTTTGCAGTGGATAAAGCAGGGAACTCAAATCAAATTAGTTTTCCCTATCTCCTTTTTAGTTGCCCTCTGAAGTATCGGAAACCATCTGCATTGTAACTGTATTGGTTACTTTTATGCTTTTGTGATAAAACACCATCACTGAGATAAGACATAGGGAATAGAATTTATTTTGGCTTATAGTTCCTAAGGGGTAAGCATCCATCATGGCAGAGAAGCATGGCAGCAAGTGGGAACGAGATGCAAAGAGCTCATGTATTTTATTGCAAGAATAAAGAAGACGAGGGAACTGAAAGTGCTATAAGCCTTTAAACTCTCAAAGCCTGACTTCCTCCAATAAGATCAAACCACCTAAGCCTTCTCAAACATTGCAATCAACTGGGGATCAAGTGTCTGGATGACTGAGATGATAGGGTACATTTTTTTTTCATTCAAACCACACAGTGAGTTATCTCCTAATCTCTCTACCCCAATGAATCCTATGAACCCCCAGAAATATAAGTCATTGACAGCCCATGGGCCTCTTAAAGGAGTCTCTTTTGTGAGATGAATGTTGATCGAGTAGGCAAAGATGATCTGTGGGTCTCACGGATCCAGGTTTAAGGGCAAATTCCAAGCTCTAATTATCTTGTAGTTGATATTCAGCAAGTAATTTGATAGTTCTGAGTCTACATTTATTAAAAATTCAAATATGTAAAATTGTACCTCATATATTAACCATAATGGTTTTCAAGGCTTGGCATACAGGCTGGGTATGTAGCTCAGCTGTAGAGTATTCCCCAGAGTGCTCAGGGCCCTGGGTTCCATCCCAGAACTACTTAAGGGGGAAAAAGTGGCAAGCTTGTCTTCAAAGCTAGCACTTAAACAAAACAGTCAGGACAAATGTTTCTTTTCCCACTAACCCAAGCTCATTTGCAGTTGCTTTCATTGGAAAACATAAGTTTCTCAGTTGCAGTACATAATAATTGCTTTGCTTAATACACAATTGGTTTTCATTGAAATGGACTTGTTCACTAAGTAACCGATAATGGTGTTTGATGGTTTATATTAAAGTAACAGCACTGGAGAAAATTTTATTAGTCACAAATGATCGATAAAATAGACAGTAATGAACACCAAAGAAATTAAAGAAAATTATTTTTTAAATGAAATGAGCAGTTGGTGCAAGACTGTAACACAAGCACTTAAGCAAAACTAAGCTGACAGAGCCCTCAAACCCTTACCACGCTATCCCTGGATCCGAACTGTAGGCCTGGCCCTACTCCACGACCCAGAAACCTCACAGCTCACTTAACTTTCATGAGTCTAACTCTCCACCGTTATAAGACTAGATAAAATCACCTACTAGGACTCACTCGATTCTGATGTTTTACCACTGGCTCTAGTTGGAAGCCATTAAGATCTTGAAAGTAAATCCCAGGCCTTAAACTTCCCCAATCTCTTTTTTAATATTCTATTTAACAAGCGTAGCTGCTGCCCTTCCATATAGCGGTTCATTCCCTGTGTTTGTGCAAAGGTCCTTGCAGAATTGAGTCTGCAAAACCTCAGGCAAAACCAGGTCATTTTTCCAAAGTCAAGCTGACGGTTCCTGTTAACCACTAAAAACATCTGGAAAGCCATCTGCTACCTCTTATGCTAGTGCTCACGGATTCAGTCTACTTGCCTGTATGACATACCGTGCCCTAAATAATTTTGTGACTGACAGGAGCACCTTGTCTTTAAATTTATCAGTGAAAGAACACTGCCAGAGGACAACTGTTTTCACAGTTGGGGTTTTACGTAAGACTTTACTTCAAACCAGAGGCATCTGTTAACAGGGTCTCTGAGTGTTATTTAAAACCAGAAAGTGATACTTTTAATCGGAATAAAAATTAATGAAACTATTTGTTTATTGTAAGAGCACGCCAAACTGATTACTTTCTTTCTGCCTAAAATGTTGCTACAGCTGTTTTTATTTCTCATTTTTCCATTAAATGAAAGGCCAGGTCCTCTCATTTTCCCTTGGCTTTGATGACTCTTTTCTCCTTGTTCTTTTACTTGTGCTTTAACTTATATCCTCCTTATGTCTCATTTAGGCAATTACAGAGTTGTTGTCACTATTCTTGTCTAGTGATTGATTGACTGTTGTTATTATCTGATATTTTAAATATAAATTATGATCCAATAGATAAACTTTTATCAGAAGGTAAGCAAAATACTGACCTAAGTGGAATTTAAAATTATCAAGTATGATGTCAGCCTAAATCATAAATGTTATTTTATTTCTTTGAGTCTTGCTATATTTCAGTCTACACCTGAGATTATTATACAAAAATGTTTCAGTGTGCATTAGGGAGTGAAGCGGTCCTTACTCCCTCCTAGAGCACTCCTAAAGCAGTTGTCCCCTACCCTACGTGTTTGGCTTCAGACTCTCCCATAGCCTTTCATTATCAAAGCTAAGGTTCTCCAACTTGACTGAATACAAAAATAGCTTCAAGAGTTTACAATCTGTCATTCTCAAAATTGGGGCTGTTGTTCAGTGGTTAGTACACATCCAGCAGGCTTAAAGCCCCAGGGTTGATTTCCAAGCAATAGTGCCATGCATGCATGTACACAGGCTTGCACACATGCACGCACGCACACACACACACACACACACACACACATGCACACGCACACACATGCATACACATTAATGCATGCACCCATGCTTACACAAAATAAGTTCTCAAATCAAGCCTTCCTGGGAGTCTCCAGCTGATCAAGGGTTCTAGGATGTGCAGCCCACTGGCCTGCAGCTCTTTGATCCCTGCAAACTCCTCCATTTCTACCTTCTTTCTGTCTCCCTCTCTTGTGGATAAAAATTCCTTCTCCATTGCATCTATATCCCGGGCATCTAGCACTTCACTAGGAAACAAACAGCTTCCCATAATTATTTTTAAATGAAGAAAGGACGTGCTGCAAAACAATATTGTGCCTGGTTTGATGAAACTAGAAACTTGTGACATTTAACAACTTTAAGTGAATGCACCAGTTGTACTAAGAATTAAAAAAAAAAAAAGCAACATGAAGAGCACTCAGATTTAGTTCTGATTAACATTTATTTCCCTTCCTCCTGTGAGGAGAAAATTCTAATTTATGACTATTATGATTGTTGTGAAGATGATTCATAAACATGTAGATAACTAGAAAAACAATTCACTTGCTTTTAATTTCAGAGCTGTTAATTTGCCGAGGTGCAGATTCCCTGGCTGCTTTGACTAGTTAGAGCATGACCGTGCTTTGTCCATTTGTAACAGCATATTGCTACTGTCAGGCATAGTGTTCCTTACTGGCTTTACTTAAAATGACACAGATGCCTTAGGCAACAAAGGTCCTCCTTGGAAAGTGTGGGATGATCACACTGAATGTGTACCTGGCTTTTTTTCCAGTTCCATAAAACACTGTTTCTCACCAGTTCCACATAGTGGAATCTCACAATCCCCTCTTCCAGGTTGTTGGATTTGTTATCAAGAGAGAGTCCAGATAGAGGAAGGATAGCAGGCTATCAAGAAGAGACTTGATACCCTATGATCATATAGAGGGGGAGGAAGTCCCAGTCAGTCACAGACCTAGGGGAGGGGAATAGGATGAAAGCTGGAGGGAGGGAGGAACGAGAGGATACCAGGGATGGGATAACAATTGAGATGAAATATGAATAAATTAATTTTTTAAAAGTAAAAAAAATACTTTCAAAATGATTCAGTTACTGAGTTCCTGTGTATGACAACTCCAAGAGCTGTAGTTCAGATGAACCCAGAAGAACCAGCAGAGTTGTTATCCCTGTTTTTACTCTAGTGGCTGGAACCATTAATCCATCCATATTGGCTGAGATAGCACATTCATACTGACAGTGCTCTTGGCTCTACGCAGACATTTTCTTTCCGGGCACAGCTCTCCCGTGTGCATCATTTAGAGCTCACCTCTGAAGTTGCATTTCACATTAAGCCTATGTCTCTCTGGATTAACAACACAATGTATCAAATATATGCAGTACACCAAGCATGATGGTTCATGAATGTAGCCCCAGAACCTCAGAAGCTGAAGATGCAAGTTCACAATTGTGAGGCTAGCATGGACTTCATAGGCAAGTTCTAGACTAGCCTTGATTATGTAGCAAGACCTTGTCTCACAAAAATTTAAACTAAGGTAAAAAATATACTTTATGTTTATCAATTCGTCTCTCCATTTGGCCGTGAATTCTTGGAAGGAGAAACGCTGTAATTTTCCACATTTACTTCTAAGAACTAGAATACAACCTGCAGCAAAATATACATGTGATAAGCAAATTGCCAAGTGAGTCAATAGCTTATTTGTATTTAGTGAATATACAGCACTGGCTGTTACCACAGCGTACATGTTACCAAAATGTTACCTACTAGTGCTGATGCATTCAGGCCCTGGGACTCCATCCAGTGTTTGATTTAGTTTCAACACAGAAATAAATTGTACATCATGAAAGGTAAGGGAGGGTGGTGATCTGTGCAGCCAGTCCTGGCACTCCCCTGACTGGGTAAATCATTATTATATTAATGCTATGATGGCTTTCTGAGGCCATTTTCCTAATCTGAAAGAGCTAATTTCTACTCTAAAGGTTTTACAAATTCACAAGCAAAGCCTTCATAGTTCAGGCAAAAACACCAGCTTCAATGATAAATATAAGTGTCTATATTTATCTCCCAGGCTATAACTAAAGTTTCATGATAATAACTATATAAAAAAGTAAATAGATAAGTAAAACTTGAAGCACAGAGGATCATCACTGTAATCTAAGTGAAGCTAACACAGTATAACAAAACAGATGATTTGTGCCCAGTGGTCATGGCAGGGGCTTGGTGGTCAGATCAGACGGCGGTTGTGCCAAGTGTTCAGGAGGTTCAGAGTCAACACCATTATCTGTAGTCCATATGTTATTATCCATCCATTAACCAGAGCCATCTGGGTCTCATAAAAATGGAAAATTGACATTGAAAATCATCAAAATATCATCAACTGCAATCCCCTCAAGATTTTGGGTATGTATCACTTCATGGTCATTTCTGACACTAAGCTGTGAAAATAAATACCGTATCACCATATCTCCCAGTTTATTTGCCCCTGGGTCCAGCTTACAAGACCTTTTACTTAAAGACTATGCAGTGACACCTCTAAGAGTGCCGCTTAGTCAGAAGACGTTTAGAAAGATCTGCAATTTGACTTGAGAGCTGATGAAGAAATAGGATGACCGTGTTCTCTGGATCGTTTTATGTCAACTTGAAACAAGCAAACAGTCATCTGAAAGGAGGAAGCCTCAGTTAAGAAAATGCCACCTTAAGATCAGGATGTAGGCAAACCTGTAGGGTGTTTTACTTAATTCATTATTCAGAGGGGAGGGCCCAGCCCAGTGTGGGTGGTACCTTTTCTGGGCTGCTGGTCCTAGGTTCTATAGGAAAGCAGGCTGAGTAAACCATGGGGAACAAGCCAGTAAGCAGCACTCCTCCATGGCCTCTGAATCAGCTCCCACATCCAGCTTCCTGCCATGCTTGAGTTTCTGCCTCACTGCTTTCAATAATAAAGTGTTATGTTGAGCTGTGAGCACAATAAACCCTTTCTTCCCCACGTTGCTTTTGCCATTGTGTTTTGTCACAGCAATAGCAACCCTAAGACAGCCTGGAACAGGAATATGTTTGACATGTTGATGAACTGGAAATAAGCTAAGGAAGGTAGAGAGAAGAGAATGACGCACAACAATGATGTAAGAGCCATGGACAGAGGTTTCATGGACCACAGTAAGTAGTTGGGTTTTAAGGCAGGCACCTCAACACACCTTTTTAATCCCAGCTCCCTGGGAGTCTGAGGTAGGATTATAAATCCAGTTAAGGAGCATCCTACACAACATAGCATCTTATAACAAATACATAAAGAAGATGATGATGATGGTGGTGGTGGTGGTAGAGGTCATAATAAAGAGTCCTTATTTCTTAGTACTTGTTTCTAAAACCCAGGCACCTCAACACACCTTTTTAATCCCAGCTCCCTGGGAGTCTGAGGTAAGATTACAAATCCAGTTAAGGAACATCCCACACAACATAGCATCTTATAACAAATACACGAAAATGATGATGGTGGTGGTGGTGGTGGTGGTAGTGGTCAAAATAAAGAGACCTTATTTCTTAGTACTTGTTTCTGGGGTATCTATTACTGAGGAGTTCTAAAGACAGAGTCTCACGGTGCAGTTCAGGCTAACCTTGAACTGGTCATTTCCCTGTTTTAGCCTCTCTAATGCCAGAATTAGAGGATTACAGGTGTGAGCCACTGACATGGCTCCAACCTACTGCTCCTTAAGCTTCTGTTTTAAAGGACTAAAGGGGGGCGAGCTGGAAAAGCCTCTCTGGGGAAATTTTAAATAAGCTAAGGAAGGACACTCACTGTCTTGTTTGCTTTCTTTCTTACACTTGTTAAATATTTTATTCCCCAAGCTTCGCTTAGATGCAAAGGTCAGTTTTAATTTATTTATTATTGGTTTGCTTTTCTGAAGGCTGAAATAAGATCAGGATTCACTTGCAATAAGCAGCAACTGCCATTCTGTGATCCTGAAACTCAAAGTAAAAGATTATTCAAATTGTCCTGCTTCGGCTTGTTAATTACGATTAGTGTTCTGTCTTGGGAAAAGATGGAGGTAGGAGGATTAGACAGTGCATTAGGATTTGTGAAGAGCTAACTTTCTAATAAAGATTTTCAAATTTTTGAGAAATTAAGTTTACTCATAAAAAACATGTCTCACATGTCACTGCAATATCCCTATACAAATGAATATTCCATGGTATTAACAAGACATTTCAATTTTCTATGTATTTAGGATCTGATCTAATAGTTTGGCCTAGGTAAAACCTCATCGATTATAAAGAAGATGTTTAATAAGGAATGAGACGTGGTTTTAGAAACTTTAGTAGTACTTATACATTTACACAGGTTTCACATAAAAAGATATTAGAAAAATGTTTATACTTATTGTGCTTTCCAATTCCGTAATATTGAAGCTATTATATTTAAATTCAAGACAAGTTGTCAAAAAGTTAAGAGTTATCAAATCAAGTTACATCTTGCACATCTTGCAAATCAAGGCACATCTTTCTATTTTCTTTTTTTTTTTCTAATTAATTTATTCTTGTTACATCTCAATGGTTATCCCATCCCTTGTATCCTCCCATTCTTCCCTCCCTCCCATTTCCCCTTATTCCCCTCCCCTATGACTGTTCCTGAAGGGGATTACCTCCCCCTGTATATGCTCATAGGGTATCAAGTCTCTTCTTGGTAACCTGCTGTCCATCCTCTGAGTGCCACCAGGTCTCCCCCTCCAGGGGACATGGTTAAATGTGAGGCACCAGAGTATGTGAGAAAGTAATATCCCACTCTCCACTCTACTGTGGAGAGTGTTCTGTCCATTGGCTAGATCTGGGTAGGGGTTTAAAGTTTACCGCCTGTATTGTCCTTGGCTGGTGCCTTAGTTTGAGCAGGACCCCTGGGCCCAAATCTGCCTATCATAATGTTCTACTTGTAGGTTTCTAGGACCCTCTGAATCCTTCTACTTTGCTATTCTCCCATGCTTCTCTCATCCAGAGTCTCAATAGGAAGTCCTCCCCTCTGTCCCAGTTTCCTGGTAAGTGAAGGCTTTCGTGGGACATGCCCCACTTGATTTTTGACAAAGAAGCCAAATCCATTCAATGGAAAAAGGATAGCATCTTCAACAAATGGCGCTGGTCTAACTGGATGTTTATGTGTAAAAAATGCAACTGGACCCATATTTGTCACCTTGCACAAAACTCAAATCCAAGTGGATTAAAGATCTCAAGATAAAACCAGAGACACTAAGTCACTTAGAAGAAAAAGTAGGGAAGAGCCTGGAACATATTGGCACAGGATACATCTTTCTATTTTCAATTGGCAATACTTGAGAATGATTCTCTTCCATTTCAAAGCCAGTCAGATTTTTGTAGACAGTATTTAAGCAACATGATGTGTGAAAAAATCAGAATGGTGTCCCTATTCCATGCTAATTTCAAAGTGGCCATATTCATGCATACACAAACACACAAGGAACTCTGACTCACAGTCCCCAGGGTGCACGGCTCCCGGACAGAGGGGACCCAATGTATTCTGTATGATCACCATGGCCGTGTTCCTGTAGAGCCACTGCCTCTATCCCAGATGCTGAACACCCTTGAGTTGTAAATCAGCCAGCTTCTTACCACCTCTCTCCAAGATGAAAAGGCAGCCAAGGTGGAGTGGGGAGGGACGAAGGAGAAAGAAAGAGACAGAGTCAAAGGCTTTTATTATGAAGGTGTTTCAGTATTCTAGTTTGAGTGTGCAAGTGTTTTTTAAAAGGATTCAGTACCAACCCAGGCATTTCAGAGTTTAAATAGAAAAGCAATTCCCCATGAGTCACTGGGACAAATACTGATACAGAAGTAAGATACTCTCTTAGGCAAGTATTTCCTTACAAAAACAGACAACCAAACAAACAAACAAACAAACAAAAAACAACAACTTGATTTAGAGGTATTATGGGTGTGTGCTTCACAGCTACTGAGTTTCTTGTAATTATTCTCCTTGAAAGAAGGAGCTTGAGACTTATCATATAAATACTATTTTAAACAAAAAATTACAGAGCATTTCAAATTGCCTAAGTCACATTTCTATTTAATACTGAGCATATTTAAGTGAAGATGAACTAAAAGGTTTGGTAGCTATGGCAACATGATGTGAAAATATACCATGTCATTCAAGTCTATTAGAAAAAAGAAATTATCATTCCAAAGGATTTGTTGTACTTTGAATACTGACTGCAGAGGAGGAAAAATAGAAGGCAGAAGAGACTTGAAGGATATGGAATATATTTGATATTTATTAGTAAAACATTGGCTTGAAAATAATATGATCTAAATTCTAAATCAATTTAACTAAAAGCAAAATTGATGTTAAGATAAAGATAGAGACAGAAAACAAATTGTTTCTTTGCATAAATGTGTTAAATTTAATTCTTGCAAGAGTCTAGAAATAGAAATATCATAATGTCTTTATCATTTAAACGGGTTACTTTTGAAGCACATAATTTATGATTATTGATGTAAGAAATAAAATTCCTAAATCACAACTTTACACAACCAAGTTAGATGTTTGTCTATTACTTTAGGTATTCTTTTACTTAGGGCACATAGAGTCAAACATGAAAATCATCCAAATTATATTCATTAAAATGCAAGCTAACATTTTGAGATATATTTGTAATTTCTTTCTATGGAAGCAATACATACATATCTTCCTGCTCATTTTCTTATAGAAATAGAATAACACTATACATATTTGACTGCATTGAGAGCTTAAGAGCCTTGCTTTAATCAGAGACACTTGATCATGGTTTCAGCTTACAGCCCCACTTTTCAAGGAAGTGTTTCATGATCCATCAAAGCCTACATCCTCTGCATGAGGACAAACAAACAAACAAACAAAAGGCATAAAAGCCCCTTTAGCAAAATATATATTTACATAAGGAAGATGCCACACTTCTGGAAAGGGTGCTCAGGGTACCATGACCTGAAAAATGTTAATAGTTCAAACTATTAGAGCTGACAAAATGTCAGAGTTGGTAAGCAAAGCGGGTAAGATAGCTGAGGTAAAAGTGATTCCACAGCAATTTTGAGCAACAAATAAGAGCAACAAAATTAATATTTCTACAAAGAAATAGAAAGTACAAAGAACGGGACAAAATTTTGGAGCTGAAGATATATGTTGAGATGGTAAACCAAAAATAGCTAAAAGAATGAGGGGCAGAGTGGGGAGTTGATCATTTTAAAATGGACCAATAGAAATTGCATAATCTGAACATAAAATAAGTGAAATGAAATAAAGACAGAGAAAGGAAATAGAAAGAAGGAAGTTGGCGGGGGCTGGGGGCTGGGGGCGAATTCGCTCAGACCCAGGATCTGTGAGACTAACAGAAAGCTGGTAGCAAGCACTCCTATCATCAAATTCATGAAGGGAGAGAAAAAAGTAAAATGGTCTTAAGACTAATGGCTGAAATTTCCCCAGAATTGACACACACACACACACACACACACACACACACACACAAAAGCCAGAAAACCGTAATTCAAAAATGCAGAACAAAATATTAAATAAGCCCAAGGACAGTGCCACAAGAGATTTTCTAGTGAAATTTACTCTCTAGAAACACAAAGAGATTTTGGAAGCAACAAGAGAAAAATACAGTATTTGGAAAAATAATTTGAATAACATGGAATTTTTCATCTAAAACCACAGAGGACCAAACATTTTTTTACTCCACTCATGGAAAGATATCTTCTTCCCTTTAGACCCCTTACTAGTTACCTAACATCTCTGGGTGTTGTAAATAAAGCACACTTGTCTAACGATTAAAAGCTCGAATCCACATAAGAGAGAACATTTAATGTTTGTCTTTCTGAGTCTGTAGCCAACAAGAAGCATTGTCTATGCACAGACATTCATGTCTCAGCCAGTCTCAGAGCTATTCCCATGTAGCGGGATTAGCAGTGTAAGTTACCTGCTTGCTCTGCAGTTTGAGGTTTTTAAGAATTCAAATTCTTATAAGTAGTTATAAATTACTTTCCCGTTTTCTCCTCTTCCACCTCCTTTTTTCCCTACCCTCCTTCCTCCATCCTTAGCTTCTCCCTTCCCCCTCCTCTCCTTTCCCGACTTCTGCTTCCTCTGAGACAGGCAGGGTTTATCTTTCTGTGTACTTGGTGTGACCTTTAACTCAAAATATATTGAAGTTAAACACTGAGTAGCATCAATCTCTGCTACATGGAAAGGGACCTCTCTATGCACTGCTGAACATCCTCTGAACAGTCACTGCATCTATTAAGACTGCCTTCCACTGATATTAAAAGGAAATACTTATGGTCACTGTAATCACTGTGCTTTCCTCATGATGCCAAACTCAAATATGACCACAGGGTCTCCTAAGTCTTTCCTCCTTAATTTAGAATGAAATGATGACATCACCATGAATGGAAGCTATCACTCAAAATTCAGCAGAAGTTCCAATGTGTTCAATGCTTAGTTCATTCCCTGCCATGTCCTCAGCACTTGCACTTGGGTTTTGTCCACTCTGTGTAGAAATTCAATTTATATTTAACTTTAATGTACAGTGTGAATTTTGCTGCATTTAAGGATATTTAATTCTGCTTTGGAATGCAAGAAATAGGATAGATGGGCGTGGAGGCACACACCTTTAATTCCAGCACTCTGGAGGCCGAGGCAGGCAGATCTCTGTGAGTTCAAGGCCATCCTGGTCTACAAAGTGAGTCCAGGACAGCCAAGACTACACATGGAAACTTTGTCTCAAAAAAACAAAAATGAAAGAAAGAAAAGATAGGAGGAAAGAAGGAAGGAAGAGGATAGATACGGCAGGCATTTATACTGACTGTAAAATTTACTATTTTACAATGCATTAAGAAAATCATGGGCTGTGTTAGGTAAAGATAATGAATATATAAGGAGCTTTTGAAATAGGCAGAATCTATGTGTCCTCTTTAGATGTATCATCTAGGGTTCTTCAGAAACAGGCCAATATGACATATGTGAATATATGAATATATGTGAAAAGGATTTATTAAAGAAATGGGCTCAAGGATGACAGGGGCTGAGAAGTTTCTTGACAGGCTATTTGTAAGCTGGACAGCCTTGGATTCCAAGGACATGGTATGGTACAAATCCAAAGCCTCAGACTCAGGGCAGCCAGTAGTATAATTGCCAGCCCAAGACCCAAAGTTCAAGAAGTGTCCCAGATATAAGAAAGAAAAGAAAATACCCTTGATTGGTTTGTCTCTGACAACACCTATCCACACCATGAGTAAATATTCTCTATTCATTACATCAACTCACACACCACAAATATCTGAGGATGCCTGCATAGACACACCACAAAAGTAATACTTTAACTTTTCTCTAGGGAGTTCCTTACTCCTGTCAAGTTGACACCCAAATTACTATCATATTAAGTCATTAGCAACCTTTGAAGCAAATGACTACTGCATAGAGGAGAGCCTACGAAGTCTAAGAATCTAGCACAAATCTCAGGCTAAATACATGGGAACTCCTGAAGTGTTCAATCTTGATGTGTTTGCAATTGCTCATAATGACACTCATTCTAGCAAATGAAGCACTTGTGTCTCAGTAGACTAACTGCTTGCTTACCTTCAGTTGTGCCCTGGCACATATGCCTCTTTTTACTCTGTCTACCACCCACCTGAAAAGTGGCATTATTGATATCTTAGCTTTGGTTATCATGACCACACCCCCATATGAAGAGAGAAACAGAATATAAAACATTGTATAAGCCAGAATTTCCAGTAATAGCCTCCTGCTCTGTTGGCACTTTCTCTGCCCTGTTTCTCCCTTCTTTCTTATCATTATGTGATTAAATTGATTTAATGAACCAAGTGATTTAAAGTACCTTAATTTAGTCTGTATGTCTTTCAGTTCCCTAGCCTTAGGAGTAATTTGCTTAATCATGTACATAAAGTATACCTTGCATCATATTCCAGGAGTGATAATTTTCACCATATTATTGTATATGCAAATATGCATTGCTTTATAATAAAAAGAATATGCTTCTTCATTTTCTGAAAGTCTAGAGCTCAGCAGAATTTCCCTTTCTTATTTCCCACTGAGTTGGTTTGAGAACTAAAGCACACTCCTTATTAGCTTGGTACAAGCTTTGTAAGTGCCCTATAGTTTAAATTTTATGTCCTTCTTTGCACTTAAACAGATTTTTTAACTTCAATGGGTTCAGATATCTTTTTTCTGATTAAAAATAACCTAAGAATAATAGAACTGTTCAAGAGTTTTTAAATTACCCCAAATCATAAAATTCAAACGCCAAGTGTCATCTACTTGATATCATAATGATACATGACTCTAAAAGAAAATAATAATATCTTAATCATTTGGGGCTATGCATTTTTTTTTATCTCAGTGAATTCATCATGGCCTGTGGGTAATCCAGGAGAAAACTAATGAGATGGGCTCTTCTTTCAAGTTCCCCAGACTCGCAGTTCAGGCCAATTTCCAATGATTTTGATGAGCCAGGAGAAGGAGGGAGGACAGCCAGAACTCAGAGTGGCAGCAGGATAACTCAAGTTAGAGCCCTTGAGGAAATGAACAACATAAGGGGCTGCTGGATGTGTGATTGAATCTGCTAAGCCTCTCAGTGGGAACATTGAGATGTTGGTCCCAAATGAGAATTCACAACAGGAGCATGCCCAGGGTCCTGGGGCAATGCCCTGTAGAGAGTATGCTTAAGTGCTTACCTAATTCCAGTCATTTCAAAGGGCCTTTTTAAAGGAAGAACCAGAGTAACAATTGAATAGCAACTTGAAAATCAGTGGGAGAGTAAAACAAAAAAAAGAGATAGTAGATGTTGCAACAGATGTTAATGAGCACAGCGGATGCTTATAAAGTAAAAAGCCAGGAAGTAAAAACCTGACATATAAGGCACAGTGACTTGTACGTTGCACTTATTTAAGCCCCCTTAGTGGAAGGCTGAAAGAATGTTCATCCATTTTGGTTATTGCAGCAGACTACCTGGGGCTGAGCACTTTAATCTAGAAAGGCCACCCCTAGCTGTACTGCAGCATGGTGGATGGCACCATGGCAGGAAAGTATACACCAAGGAGTGCTCACATGGTGACACAGGAAGCCAGTGGGGGGGAAAAATGAGGTTCCTTAAGAACCTATATTATTCCCTCCTGAAGGCATGTCTCCAAAGACCTAAAGACATCCCACGACTGCCCCCCGCCCCGCCTTTAAAACTCCCACCACCTCTTAACCCCACCATGCCAGAGCCCAACATGAGGTATTGAGACATAGCTAGTTCACATCCATACCACACATGGAGCTTGGGCAAAGTTCAGTGGACAGAGAATCAAGGCAGCCTTAGCTTGTCCCAACCTCATGTTGAGTGGTGAATAAAGACAAGGACTGTGCACTTACAGGATGCTCACTTTACAGTTCTTTTCTGAGTATAATCACTGTGCAAGGGAGGAAAGTCCTTACAGCTGCACTTTACTGAATAGGAGAAAAAAAAAAAAAGCAAAGTGTCCTTTTTACAAGCTAAAGACATTTAACAAGTTGGTATATTTACTTTGCTAACTGACAGCATAAGCCATGCTCATACTAATCTGGCATGCCCTTTATCACATCTGCTGCTGTAGGCTGTTCTCCACTTAAAGTGTTCTCTTCCCCGTCCTCCCGTAGCACTGCGTGATTCCGACTCCTCTCCAGCCCTTTCACATCTGTGTCTCTATCACTCTATATCAATTAGCTATCCTTGCGTACACAACCACCTCAAGGCGTGGAAGCTTGAAACAGCAGCAATTCTTTACTTTCCACAACTGCTGGATGGCTGGTGTAAGCCCCGCCCCCCCCACCCCCTATTCCTCCCCATACAGCCATAGCCACTGAGAGATCTGCTGAAACTGCACATTCAGGACAGCCACGCTCATTTGTTTGGAGAACCTATAGTGAAGGGAAGAAGTTAAGTTTGTCTAGTCCTTTCTCTGCATCACAGTATCCAACATGGCGTGGTCCAACAAAGATGACAGGAACAAAATCTGTGAGAGCGTCCGGGGTCTACTTCACAAAATTCACCAGTGTCGTTTCACATATATTTCTCCTCACAATACCACCCTGGGGTAGGTCAGAAGACTCAGCCATCACATTGCACTCCCATGGCTCATAAAGCCCTCCCTCGTGTCCTCCCATAGTCACTGGGGGGACACTGGGCAGGCAGAATGCTCAAGTGAGGTCTGGATCCCTGTGGTTCCCCCAGTGAATGTGAAGTCCACAAAATGGGCAGAGTGGCCAGTGCTCTACTCCAAATACAGGCTTACAAGTTTGGGGATTCCGACTTGGTTTCAACGCAAGCACTAGCAGCTCAGAGGACAGTACTCAGTCACACAGCCCAGAAGGTTCTCACGGCTCTGCTCACTCCCATAGGCTCTTCAAAGCTGGAACACTGGTTCTTTGAAGAGGGATCATTCAGCTTCTTCATACTTAGTATCCCCTTATGAGTTAACCCTGTTCTATTGACCATAGAGGAGAATCTATTTGATGAAATCATGTCTGAAAATTCAAGGGACACACACCCTATTTCTTAATGAGAACAGTACCAGAGAGTTTGCATGCTTCTTTATGTATTACGTCCGTCTATTCCTCTTCGGTTTCCCAGTCAGCAACCATGTCCATTGTTGGAAAGGTGGGATTTAATTTTCTTTTCTTTTTTCATAATTATCGCGCTTAGCTAGCTCCTTCTGAGCACTAAGTGTCCACTCTCGTTTCAAACTGTAGCCATCCTGGGTTGCCTGTGTACTCAGACTGAGGCACGCCTTCTTATTTGGTCTCTGCCCCCTGTATTCTCTGGCACAGACTACTTCCTCCTTGTCTTGTTTGCTTCTGATTAATCTCTTTTTGGGCCTTAAATTGAGCAACACTTATAGAATGATAATCTAAGTCAGAGTTAAGTTTTCTTCTGTGGGTTGTGCCAGTATTTTGTTCTCTTTCTTTTCCTTCTGAGTCTTTCCTGTCTGCTTGTTTGTGTGCTGAGGATTCAACTCACATCCTGGAATATTCTAAGTGTGTATTCTGTGACTTCACTCTCTAGTGTTTATTCTAGATAACCACCCTCAGAGTTTAATGTCTTATTTTCTCTAATTCAATCCACCCTGATGTTAAAGTTTCTAATTTGCATGTTAACAATTGCACGTGTAAATGACTGAAGAATTTAGCTTTCACTTTTGTGTCCTTGTTCCTTCTTACAGACCTGCCCCCCCCCCACGTGATTAGTTAGTTATTTTAACTCAGGGATTAATTCTGAAGAACAGAATTTTTAATCACATGATTCAGGCTAGGTAACCAATATTATTTGATGCTTGAGCAACCTACTAAATAAACTAATGTACAGACTTGTGCTCATCCCCTCACATACACTGCTCTTATTTACTAAACTGCAACTCAGTTTATAGCAACGGATTTTCTAAACCTTGACTCTTAAAGTTATGAGAACCTAAGTCTTGTTCATTCTCACAGATTTACAGAAAACTGGAAGATAGAAACATATTTTACAAATGGATTTTTTTTCTTATTTAAGATTTGGCCAAACTGGAGAGAGGGAAATTCTCAGCTACTATCCTGCCTTGCCCATCGCAGTGTCACAGTTTATAGAAAAGGTGAAACAATACCCAGGAAATATACATGTGAGATTTTCACTATTAATCCATGACATTAGACCTGTGATATGCACTTTTTTCTTGGGGAGATGAGGACCTCATCTGTCATGAGGGGTCCCTTGGGTAGCTATCTTCACCTCTGCATGGAATTTCTGGAAATATTCTAATCCTAGTGACCTCAATTACATAAGCTCAACAAATAAGGCTTTGTGCAATTGGACATCTGTTCATTTGGGGAATATTTCCTGTTTCTATTTATTCTCTAGCAAAACTGATGATTTTTTTGTATCAGGAACTTTTTAGATTTAACGTTTTCTTTGACATCTTCAATCATACTTTCTATACCTGAGATTATGCCTTCCATCTCTTATATTGCGTTAGTGGTGCTTGTATCTATAGCTCCTGTTGAACCTGGTATCCAGGCATAGCCCTTGGGGAAGTGGGTGGAATCTGTGGGCTGGTTGCTGGAGCTGAGTGCCATTGGAAATGGGGAACCACGTTTGTATAAACAGAAAGCACTGGACACCACTTGTCTAGGACCTCGTGTGACTCCAGGACCTGGAGACGGCTGGAGATAGGGTGAGGCTGGAACTGTGTCCCCCACTCCCAAAATGTTCCCTGCCATCCAGGAAACACTGGAGTTAGTGTTTTGGAGTCAACTGCTGGTTTACTCATCATAACTATGTTATCTTATGCCACCCAGACATAGCACTACATTCTGTTAGCCACCATCTTAGAATTCCCTTCTTCTTGCTTTTTTCAAAAATTCTTTCTGTTAGCTGTTCTATATCACTCCTTCCTCCATTACTTCTGTTATTCTCTACTTGCCCCCAGCTAAACCTCCATCATTTCTTACTTTCCTTTACTTATAGCATTTATGTCCTGCTATCCCCCTCTCTATACCTCCTTGGGCCTTGGATTTTCAATCTACAAAGGCTGGTGTGATGATTCCTAGGACATCGTTGCACTGTGCAAATTAAATAAGAAAGCACACACATACAGTTTTGTACAATTGCTTAAATATAATAAGAACTTAATGAATGTCGATGTGGTTGTTTTCCTTCTACTGCTCTCCAGGCAAATATTACCTTGATTGACACATTCAGTGTCTTTGGCACACTAAGGAAATTTGAAGAATTACCTTGAATTAAATAAAATTGAATGTTTTATGTGGAAATTACTAGATTATGAAATGTAATGGGTTTTGGAATTATATGCCCATTTGCAGAGTTTACATATGAGCACTGAAGTTGCTTATGGTCAGAGGATAACTGGAGACAAATGAACACAGTGTGAGTGTGCAAAGGATAGTGCACCGTGTAGTTTGGAAGAAACACCCTCTGCTGCCTGAATCCCAAACTCCACATCCCAGCTGAGGTTTGCTTGGTTGTTTGTTGCATTGCAGCTTGATAATTCTTCAGGGAAATCCCTGGTCCTTTCTAACGGCATAGCCCACTTTTTCCACTCTTCTATTTGAAAAAAAAAAGGTGCTGTCTTCTGTACTGGGGGACTATTCCAAAGAAATTGTTCATTACTCTAGTTTCTTTAGTGTTCCTGATTCATCTGTGTGTCTTGATAACACACTTTATTGTTACAATTAACACTCAAGACACTTATAGACAGAGAAAGTGTTAACAGGAAATCAACTAACGTAAGATGGTGACCTAAGTCATCGTTATTATGACATTGTGATCTAAGTTACCACAAGGTAGGTTCTGGTTCTTTGAAGAGAAAAAAAGATAATCAGAGGCAGGCCATATGTTTTCCTCAGGACAGCAGGGCTAAATGCTTGCAGCATAGATTAGGAAGATCCTTAGGAACAAATTACAAGTTAGCTGGGTAGGAAGGCCCTCCATTTTATCATGTGAACTAGTCTTTCAGCCATTGGTGCATCTTCATCTAAACTTAAGCAGTTTTGGTTTTCTTGATCTTCAAAGGAAAAGCCTTAATATTTTTAAATTATGTAGCACTGAAAATGCATATTTTGCTAGGCACTCTTGTAGCTGTACCTTATAACAGTGAGTTTTCTCAGGACCATGTTTATGCCTTTGTGCTGTTACTGGTCTGGTCCTAGAGAGCCTGAAGTCTCACTAAATAGACTTACCATTTTTCAATTGTGTAGTCATGTACGGAGAAGGAAAGTGCTTTGGATGATGGTGGCCTTTGTGGTATTGGGGTTTCAAGCAAGTAAAAGTTTAGTGGTTTGAATTTTACCTGCAGTTCTGTAAGCCTTTCCTTCAGGTTCAAACACAGTCCAAGAAATAATGATAAAAAAAAATAGAAAATGATTTTTAAAGCACTTATTTTAAGGTCACCTGCTTCCCATTCTGCCGTCCATTAGTGTTTAAATGGATTTAGATGGGGAAAAAAGATATTCAAAATGGGATATTAAAGATTATCTCTGTGAAGTTCTTTATGTTATGCATTAACAGAGCAGTTCAAGGTCAAAAACCTATCCCATTCAACAGAAGCAGAAATAGAAACACAGAGGTCTCTAGAATTCCAATTCTTTGGGCTTTCTTCACACCAAATCAGTGGCCCTGAAAAGTATTTACATACTGTCTTTTTCATTTTTAACTTCACAAAGTTATATAGCCACAGTACTTTGACAAGTCCATTTAAAGGTAAACCCAGCCAAGAAAATCCAACTGAAAAAAAAATATCGAAGCATAATTCTTTCAAAATAAGCTAAGAAGCATTGCCAGTCAGTGACTCTGTGGTTTTGGAGGTTTAGCATTTGCAGTCTTGACCCTGAAGACTTTTCCTCTAAGCCTGGAAATTGGGGTTTTGCTGACCAGCTGTATTTTAATCCCCTGGCTTTGAATACAGAGTGTCATTCAAAAGACATTGCTTATGGAGTTTCCATTACCACAGGGAATTTGTCATCATTGTTTAGAATAGAAATGGAAAGAGGTAAAGACAGCTTAGGAGTGGTTCCTCTTGTTGTAAAATAAGTTTTAGACTATTTATTCTGTTTGTAAGGAATCACCAGGCACCAAAAGCAAACCTCTCACTTTTTCCATTCCATTATAGGGAAAATCATATTCCATAGATTCACTATGAGTTTGTGAGGACCTGGGTTTTTCTATCCCTTGAGACAGAGGCATCCACTATCTTTTCAATTGTGTTATGATAGTAAGTAAAGTATTGAGTTTTTTCTTTTTACATAATTAAAAGTTAGAAACAGTTCTTTATAATTTTTGGATATTAGTCCTTTGTCAGATATAGGCTTGATGAAGATAATTTCCACTGTTCTGTTGACAGTGTCCTTTGCTTTAAAGAAACTTTTCAGTTTCATGAGGTCCCATTTATTAATTGTTGGTATTAGAGCCTGAGCTGTTGGTGTTCTGTTCATGAAGCTGTCTCCTGTACCAATGAGTTCAGGGCTCTTCCCCACTTCTTCTTCTAACAGATTTAGTATATCTGGTTTTGTGTTGATATCTTTAACAGGGTGATAAATATGGATCTATTTGCATTTTTCTACATGTAGACATGTTGAAGATGCTATCATTTTTCCATTGTATGGTTTTGGCTTCTTTGACAAAAATTAAGTGTCCAATTCAATTCCATAGATCAACCAGCCTAGTCCTATGCCAATACCATGCTGCTTTTGCTACTGTTGGTTTATAGTACAGCTTGCGATCAGGGATGGATATTCTGGAAGATATTTATTGTACAAGATTGTTTTAGCTATTCTGTTTTTTATTTTGTTTTGTTTTCCCATATGAAGTTGAGAATTGGTCTTTCAAGGTCTGGCAAGAATTGTGTAGGTATGTTCATGGGAATTGCGTTGAATCTGTACATTGCTTTTGCTAAGATGGCCAAAAAATGAAGTTCCACCAAACAAAATAACCCAATTAAAAAATGAGATACAGAGCTACATAGAGAATTCTCAACAGAGGAATATTGAATGGCTGAGAAACACCTAAAGAAATGTTCAACATCCTTAGTCATCAGAGAAATGCAAATCAAAGTGATCAGAGATTCCATCTTACACCTATCAGAATGACTAAGATAAACAACTCAAGGGACAACACATGATGGAGAGGATGTGGAGAAAAGGGAACACTCCTCCATTGTTGGTGGGAGTGCAAACTTGTACAACCACTTTGAAAATCAATCTGGTTCTTACTCAGAAAACTAGGAATAGTGCTACCTCAACACCCAGCCACACCACTCCTGGGAATATACCCAAAAGATGCTCCACCATACAACAAGGAAATTTGTTCAACTATGTTCATAGCAGCTTCATTCATAATAGCAAGAATCTGGAAACAATCCACATGTCCCTCGGCTAAAGAATGGATAAATAAACTGTGCCAATATACACAATAGACTACTACTCAGCTATTAAAAACAAGGAAATATTGACATTTGCAGGCAAATGGATGGAATTATAAAAAATGATCCTGGCTGTGGTAACCCAGCCCCACAAAAACATGCATTGTGTATACTTACTCATAAGTGGGTGTTAGCTACATAATATAGGATAACAATACTACAATACAGAGACTGATGCACCAACCAAAGGCCATTATGATATGGACCTAGACCCTCTGCTCAGATGTAGTAGATAGGCATCACAGTTTTCTTGTGGGTCCCACAATATGGAGAGTAAGGACTGCTTCTGACATGGACTCTGACCCCGCCCCAACGTTGATCATTTCCTTCTGGCAGTATGGCCTTGCCAGGCTACAGAGGAAGAGGTTACAGGTAGTACAGATGGGACTTGATAGGCTGAGGTCCAATGTTAGAGGAAGAGGGCTCCCCTTTTCTGAGGACTAGAGGAGGGAGGGAGAAGGTATGAGGGAGGGAGGGTCGGATCAGGAGGCAATGAGGAAGGGGCCTCTATTAGGGATGTAAAGTGAACAAATTAAAAATTAAAAAAAATTAAATATATCTAATCAGGATTTAGCTAAAAGAACAAAGGATCAAAAATAGTGAATACAAATTCCTATAAATACTTCCTTAGATACAAATATGCAAATTCCCATTCAATATAGGAAGAATGTGTGTTTGTGTGTGTGTGTGTGTGTGTGTGTGTGTGTGTGTGTGTGTGTGTGTTTGGCTGATTTGCCTGCATGTATGAATATATATTACATGTGTGTTTGGAAGTTGTAGAGGCAAGAAGATAATGTTAGATACCTTGGAGCTGGAATTACAGATAAGTGTAGATCACCATGTAGCACTCTCTCTCTCTCTCTCTCTCTCTCTCTCTCTCTCTCTCTCTCTTTCTCTCTCTCTCTATCCCTCCCTCCCTCCCTCTCTCTCTCTCCATCCTCTTATTCAATATTCTGTAAAGCATGTTACTAAACATTTAAGTATAATTTGAATTTACTTCTACTCATCATAACACCTTAATTATAACTAAAATATTAGGGATCATAGAATATAACTTATAATGACAAGCATGTGGAACAAAATACTTTATACAAATTTTAAATCAGAATTTAATAGAGTTATTGCTGTACAACATAGCAAACAGCTTAAGGAAAGGTTAACTATCCTGGGTCATTTAAGATATTTGGTTTCCTACATTTTTTTATTACTATAGAAATCATCTAAAGAATAACTCAAAAGAAAAGCTTGTTTGTCACCAATGAAAGAGGCACAGTCTCTTCAGGTGTGCATTTCATTTTGTGGCAGGAGGGATTCACCTAGGTCCTTCCTTATTCTAGACAACTACTCCACCTTGCCTGAGGCTGATATTTTGAACTATCACTCTGGGGACAGGTCTGCATAAAAATAAAAAAAAAGAGCATTTTCCCTTGAGATTTAACACCTAATTCCCAATGAATGAGTTTCTAGAGTTTATGCATATCATAAATATTTATCAATTCAAAGATTAAACTAAACTAACAGAAAACTTCTCTACCTTCCTAACCTGTATTCTTCCAAAGACTGTCTTTGTCTTGGCTTCTCAATAGAGAGACAGGGAAGAAAAGCTGACAAGCATGAAGCGTTGACTTGGGGTTGGGTTCTGAAGGGGCTTCTCAGACCGTGGCAATATCTTGGGGCACACAGGCTAACCGCAGTCCAACCCTGGGGCCAGGCTGGCTCTGAATCTCAGAGGTTCACCCAGAAGCACAGTAGAAAGCAGGGTAGTCACCCACATCATGAGACCAAAGTTCAGCAGACCATCCTTTCCCAGAACCAAGTTCCCAGCACTTGTTTCATTATATTTTTATGTGTACCATGAGCATAGATTGTGTCTAGGACTACACATCAAAACCTACAACAAAATTATGAGATAAGCATTATTATTTTATTTATTTTATAAATCACCAAAAAAAAAAAGCCCTGGTGATGAGAAATTGTCTCATACAAGTCACTAAGACAATGAGTTTTGTGGGGCCAAGGAACCATGTGACTAGGGGAGCCAGCATGGAGCAAGAATGAGGTGGAAGTGTGTCCAAACAGCAAAAATCTTCTCTTGAGATCTGCAGGAGTAGGACTGTTCCCTGGCACAGGTAGCCTTAAAACCCCCACTTCTGTCATCCCTGATGGGGTCCTGTAGCCTGGTGGCCACCTTACATGGTAAACATCCTCTGTCTTTATAAAGTCATATCCAACAAACACATGGAATTCCTCTTCATGCAAATAAGGAATTCCCAGAACCCCAGGCCTGGCCAATGAAATACACGCACCCTGAAAGCTTCTGCCTATTCCCTAAAGCTTTAAACAGCCCTTGTCTCCTCACCCCCACACTCCCCTCGCCCCGACTAAATGAGATGCTCAACAAAGCCTGCATCCCAAGAGTCTATTCTGTTCACCTGAGGGCTCATCACCCTCAGCCTTTCCTGCCTCACTTTCCCTCTCAGAACACTGGCCTGATCGAGGAGCTGCCTACTGGGAAGGGCAAGTTCTACCACTACTCAGGCTGCAGAGGGTCTGGGCTTAGAGAAAGTACAAGTATATGACATTAAGGCACTGGTTCCCGGCTGTGCTCTCAGAGGATGAAACGGTTGGGCATCAGCTGTGCTCAGAAGACAGGAGGAGTTGCCCAGAATTGGCCAGAGTATGGGGAGACAACTAATCGAAGGTTTGTAACACAGCATCCTATGGCAAAGAGACCAAGAGCCCTGATGGTCACAGTAGCCAGCAATGTGTCCTTTTAAGGAAAAGTTTCACTTTCTGTAGAGACACCTATGCTGGTCATGAAGTGACCTGGTCATGAAGTATATTGACAGAGTAATAAATCCCAAGTTTACAAAACAAAAACAAATAAATAAGTAAGTTAAGTATTGACCCCGATTTCTTCCCCTCAAAGGTTGTCAAATAAGAGAAAAGTATTAAGAGGCGGTGACTTCCTTAGATCCCTTTGTTTTTACTGAAACAGATGGCCTTGATCAAAAATGAATTAGTTACAATATAAAACCATGGACCTTCTTTGATAATAGCAAATAGCATTTATTCAGTCTGCCAGGGCTGTATTTTCCTTTGGCTAAAGTTGAGATAAGGGTTCAAATTTGGTATGAAGCTTCCCAGACAGGCATTTTGAAGAGAGATGCAGTTTGGCAGATATCAGCACACCCCATTGGGACGCCTTCTCAACCCCTGTGAGAGCTTTACTTCCTTACTGTAGCACAGCATTTAGACCTTTTAACATATGTGATTAATTTTCCGCCATCTCAAATTATGCTTATCAAACTATAGCATGTCAGTTACCAGCCTGAGTCATGACTGAGTTTTGAGGAAGATGGAGCTTTATTTGAAAATTAAACTTTATGCATATACAGCATTAGGGCCTGCGTTTCATTTGATACTGCAGAATCATAACTTATAACTTTTGTCAATTTGATCCAGTCCAGTCTTTACTCCCTAGTGACCCAAGAAACTCACCTCATTCAAACTCCAGCATGACAGCAATGTTTATCAGCCAGCATAGATGAAAAAGAACACTTACAGTCAAACCTGAAGCAGAGTCATTCTTTCCTGTACCTGGCAACTATTATGTATTGTCCCTGAATTACATTATTTTTTTCTGAGAATTTTCAAGGAAGCAATATTATTCCCTCTTTAATTTTCAGAAAAGTGGAATTAAAATAATATGTATCAGTGTTGAAGAGCAAAGGGTGGCATTGCACAATATAGATGGAATAGTCATTGGTTTGTTTTATGTCCTATGCATTTTTAATAAGCAAATTCCCATTTACAGGAATTAAGGGTTCCAGATATTGATTTCAGAGGGGTAATATATAATATAAATATAAAATTTGGTAACATTATATAGTGATGTGTATTGGATATAGCTAGAACCCTAGAAAGTGAATAATAAGGCCATTCCTGCTGAAATACTTCAGAAAATCAAATTCATTCCCTGAAGTGCATTGCAATAAAATTGAAACAATTTTACATGATTTACAGTGCTCTAATTCAGACTTTTAAAGTGATTTGATGTCGGAAACAGGGGATTCTTTTTCCTGTGCTGTCAAATACTATAATATTCTGTAATGGCATAAGAAAAGCTACAAATGCAGATGTGTTCCTATGTTTGTTGAAGTGCAACCCTGCCTTTTAAACACCCTTGCCATGAAAAAAAAAAATAGTGATATGTTAGATAAGTGAATTTCGCTTAAGGTTAGTCACATGTGGGTGTTCTCACAAAATAAAGCAATGTTCTTTATCCTATATCTGGAAACTACAAAATGTCCTACTGTTTTCACATCAACTTCCAAGGACATTAAATGGAAAATTACTCAGATATCTTGAGTTCTATACCTGTCAAAGGCTCTCCAAGATGCTCTCGAATCCCTCTTTTATACATCAGGATTCAAGGAAGTAGCTATCTGCTTTTAAATTCCTGGTTGGAAAGAAGAAAAAATGAGATTCAATAAGGCCTTATTAAACAGGTGAATTCAATGTAATGCAGTAATGAAGATATCAATATGTTTTTTAACATCACTGTGTGTGTGAATGTGTGTGTGTCTGTGTCTGTGTGTGTGTGTGTCTATGTGTGTGTGCACGCGCACATGCATGGAAGTATGTCATAGCAAACATGTAAAGGTCAGGAACAACCTGTAGGGCTGTAAAAAGTGGTTCTTTCCTTCCATTCCGTGGGTTCCAGGGATGCTCAGTAGTGCTTTTACCCAATGAACCATATTGTTGACGTATTGCCTAGGCTTACAGCCCAGCAACCAAAGGCATTGCGCTGGCTATTATGTTAGACATTCAGAAAGTAGACTAATGGCTCAGACAGGAAGACTGATTTCCATGAATGGCCATGAATATTGGTTATGACATTCTAGCCCATGTTTGCTGAATGACAAAGGAAAAGGTAGATCCTTAGAAACTTACAGTGTGCATTTTTTTTTCTCATAGACAATTGGTACTGGTAGATTAGATTATCTTGAGGAAAAATCAGAAAGATTGAGCATTGCTAAAAAAAAAAAGTCTTTGTCATTAGAATAGATGAGTTAAGCCTGCCAGCCACAAGTCACTTGGGGATAACATGAAATGTTGCTATGGAGACTATGAAGCTGTAGTAAGAAGACGTAGTCACTTTCTTCTACGTGATGCCCTTTGCTGTAAGCTGAGCTAAAGCTGGAATGATTATATCAGATTACAGGGGCAGATCATTTTTAGAGAATGATGTGTTTAGAAGTGAAGGACCAAGAAAACAACTGAAACTCAAGAGATAGGAAAAACACAAATCTACTGAGCCCGGAACTCTTCCTACCAAGTCCCTAAATGTACCCTCGTGTGTTTCTTTCCTACTCAGCCATGGGAATTCACAACTAGAAACCAGTTAAGTCATGGACATATGATGTTTCTTTCCAGCCTGCCAACTGTGACAGCCTGTCAAAATATTTGCAGTATAGTTATTAGTGAGCTTATTTTTAAATAATTTTAGTTGTAAAAATAATGCTGCTTTCAGAATAACACTGAACCATAGGATAATACTGACAAGTGATAAAATGAAGAGAACCCCCCAGCTCTGCTTCCTAGAGGTGAATCAGCCTCCCCTGGACAGATACAACCACAAGCCTGTATTTATGTAAATAGAGTCATGGCTGCTACTCGCGCATCATTCTCTAACCCAATTTAAAAAGAAAGAAAAAAAAAAGTAAGCACTGTTCATTTAAAGATTTGACTTCTAAGAATCTTGAATGATTACACTTGGCTGGAATGACTTTAGACAGATACTGCTGAGCTCCAAATGGGATAAGTTCAGATAAATTGATGTGAAATTACTGTGTTTTTAAGTAAATGAACATGAAAGGCTTTAAGGGAAAGAGAAAAGATAACAAAATTTATGCATTTAGACTAATTCTTCCATTACATCCTTGGAATATCAAATAAGCTATTAAAGATAGGAATTAGTAATATCATATCTAGTTACCCGCAGTAGCTGATTCATTTGCCATTAAAAAGTATGATTAAGAAACAGTTTCTCAATGATGGAAATAAAAAGAAAGGAGATGTCACACCATTAAGGATCATATTTCAGGGATAGAAAATATTAAAAAGAAAGAAGAAAGAAAAGAAAAGAAAAGGAAAAGGAAAAGTTACTTCCATTTTCTTTTTTTTTCCTTTATTAATTTATTCTTATTACATCTCAATGGTTATCCCATCCCTTGTATCCTCCCATTCTTCCCTCCTTCCCATTTTCCCCTTATTCCCCTCCCCTATGACTGTTCCTGAGGGGGATTACCTCCCCCTCTATATGCTCATAGGGTATCAAGTCTCTTCTTGGTAACCTGCTGTCCTTCCTCTGAGTGCCACCAGGTCTCCCCCTCCAGGGGACATGGTCAAAGGTGAGGCACCAGAGTATGTGAGAAAGTAATATCCCACTCTCCACTCTACTGTGGAGAATGTTCTGTCCATTGACTAGATCTGGGTAGGGGTTTAAGGTTTACCGCCTGTATTGTCCTTGGCTGGTGCCTTAGTTTTCATTACCACTTGCAGACGTGTGTAGAAGAGAATGAGAATACAGACAGACAGACAGACAGATGGACACGTGGTGGCATAGAGACAGAGGCACACTGGCTGTAGTGCTTTATCTTCCTGCAGCAAAAATAGATGATGTCGTACCTACTACATACTTCATAGTACTTTACCATTTCTCTCTAAGCTTAATTATGTGCATTACTGGAGCATCTAACATCTCTACTACAGCACATCCCCAGGCACAGGGCACAGGGTGATATGAACCTGGAACCTGGAGACACAGTGAGCAATAATCAGCAGATGAGATACACCCAGGCAACCTTTGCACCTTTGACTTGTGAGCCACTGAGTTTTATGGTGATTGGCCACCCAGAATCAATATTGCAATAGCTGACTTACATGAACGGGACTGGCTTTGCTATCCTGAGGCTCGTAAAACTCAAGGTGTCAAAGTATTTTCCGACGATGAAGTCACTGGCGTCGGCGTGCGTTTAGTGAATGAGGGAAACCTCATAAAGCTAAATGATTCACAGCGGAAAGCTAGCATCCTGTTAAACTGCCCATGCTTTGTGGAGACTCTCATGGTTTCCGTTTTCACCCCCTTGATACTGAGGACTTTCCAGGACAGGATGATTGACAAGGAAGCTGGGCCAAGATTACAAACCAGTGTCACCATGCTAACATGGTAGCTACTGGACTATTAAATCTCTCTCTTCAACAAAATGAATTAAACATTACTCTCGTAGTCACAGAAGTCATATCGCAAAGGCTTGGTAGCCTCCAAGGCAATTAGACAACCCACTGCACTTCACAGACACAGAATTCTTTTTTGTTTTGTTTTGTTTTTTGTTTTTTGTTTTTTCTGAGACAGGGTCTCTCTGTATAGCCTTGACTGTCCTGGACTCGCTTTGAAAACCAGGCTGGCCTCGAACTCACAGCGATGCACCTGCCGCTGCCTCCCAAGTGCTGGGATTAAAGGCGTGCACCACCACCGCCCAGCCAGACACAGAATTCTTTCGCGATCACAAAAGCTTCCATTATTGGCACTGACAAGAGACAAGAGGCCTGGTTCATTAGTCATCACCTCCTCAAAATCAGGAGACTGAAGGTCTTCTGAAGTTAAAGACCTTTCCTTGAGAAGGGGAAATTCCTCAAAAGAGGCAAGTATCAACTCTGAGATTACTATGCAGTAACCACTTTAAGTGCTATAAGAAATATCAGGTAGAAAGTCTTGAACCTTTGCTACTTTATCAGCCGTTCCAGCTTATCCTTCCACCAGAAGAGACAGAGAAAAGGATATCAAATATGGAAGGCAAAGGGGCAGAGGAAACTTTAATTCTGGCAACTGACATACAGGTATGACTAAACCAGTTCATGTAACTGAATAATGAAAATTGCCAAAAAAAAAAATTATGGCCATGAGTGTCTTGTTACCGTAAGTCTGAGCCTAATATATAAAGCTGACTTCATGTAACATTTAGAAAGATGCAATTAGACTCACATTTGTCACCATGCACAAAACTCAAGTCGAAGTGGATTAAAGACCTCAACATAAAACCAGAGACACTAAATCGGTTAGAAGAAGAAGTGGGGAAGAGCCTGGAACACATTGCCACAGGAGACAACTTCCTGAACAGAACTTCAACAGCCCAGGCTGTAAGGTCAACAATTAATAAATGGGACCTCATGAGGCTGAGAAGCTTCTGTAAGGTAGGAGACACTGTCAACAGAACAAAGCGGCAACCTACAGACTGGGAAAAGATTTTCACCAGCCCCAAATCTGACAAAGGTCTAATATACAAAATATATAAAGAACCTAGGAAATTAAACACCACCAAACCAAATAATCCAATTGAGAAATGGGGCTCAGAACTAAACAGAGAATTCTCAACAGAGGAATATTAAATTGCTGAAAAACACTAGAAATGTTCAACGTCTTTAGTCATCAGAGAAATGCAAATCAAAACGACTCTGAGATTCCATCTTACACTCATCAGAATGGCTAAGATAAAAAATTCAAGTGACAGCACATGCTGACAAGGATGTAGAGAAAGGAGAGCACTCCTTCATTGCTGGTGGGAATGTAAACTAGTGCAGCCACTTTGGAAATCTATCTGGCACTATCTCAGAAAACTGGGAATAGGGCTTCCTCAAGACCCAGCTATTCCACTCCTTGGAATATACCCATAAAATGCTCCACAACACAAGGACATATGCTCAACAATGTTCATAGCAGCCTTATTCATAATAGCAAGAGCATGGAAACAGCCTAGATGTCCCTCAGTTGAAGAATGGATAAAGAAATTGTGGTACATTTACACTATGGAATGCTATTCAGCTATTAAAAAAAAAAGGAAATCAGAAATTTGTGGACAAATGGATGAAACTGGAAATGATCATACTGAGTAAGTTAGCCGAGAAGCAGAAAGACTCACATGGTATATATTCACTTAAAATTGGGCACTAGCCCAAAAGGCAGGTCCCATGAAAGTCTTCACTTACCAGAAGATTGGAACAGCTGTGAGGACATCCCACTGGGACACTAGATAAGACAAATATAAGAGATGGGGAAATAGAAAGACCCAGAGGGTCCTAGAAACCTACAAGAAGAACATCGTGATGGGTGGATCAGGGATCATGGGTGTCTACTCAAACTATTGCACTAACCAAGGACAATACAATAGTAAACATTGCACCCCTACACTGATCTACCCAATGGACAGGACATTCTCCACAGTTATGTGGAGATCGGGGACTGACTCTGACATGAACTCTGGTGCCCCATATTTGACTACCTCCTCTTAGTTGGGAGGCTAGATTTCACTCTAAAAAGAATAAGCAGGCTACCAAGATGAAACTTGATAGCCTATGACCATATAGTGGGGGAGGAGGTCCCCCTTGGTCATAGACCTAGGGGAGGGAAATAGCGTGAAAGCAGGAGGGAGGGAGGAATGGGAGGATACAAGTGATGGGATAACAATTGAGTTGTAATCTGAATGAATTAATAAAAAAGGAAAAAATAAAAAATAAAAGAAAAAGAAAGAAAAAAAAAGAGTTTGACTCGCAATGATGCTATTCGCAAAGCAGACCAAAGACTTTGTAAAGCAAAGGCATTCTGTTTTCTGTTTCTCAGCAGTCAGAGAGCAAAGACAGACAGATCAAGAGTTGCCATTCCCTTTATATGCTCATAGGGTATCAAGTCTCTTCTTGGTAGCCTGCTATATCCTTCCTCTGAGTGCCACCAGGTCTCCTCATCCAGGGGACATGGTCAAATATGAGGCACCAGAGTACGTGTAAAGTCAGACCCCACTCTCCACTCAGCTGTGGAGAATTCCCTGTCCATTGGCTAGATCTGGGTAGAGGTTTGAAGTTTATGGCCTGTATTGTCCTTGGCTAGAGCCATAGTTTGAACGGGATCCCTGGGCCCAAATCTGCCTATCATAATGTTCTTCTTGTAGGTTTCTAGGACCCTCTGGATCCTTCTACTTTGCTATTCTCCCATGCTTCTCTCATCTAGAGTCCCAATAGGATGTCCTCCTCTCTGTCCCAGTTTCCTGGTAAGTGAAGATTTTCATGGAAGTCCCCCTCACTTACAGTCATAGGGGAGGGGAGTAAGGGGAAAATGGGAGGGAGGGAGGAATGGGAGGATACAAGGGATGGGATAACCATTGAGATGTAATAAGAATAAATTAATAAAATAAAATTAAAAAAAAAAAGAGTTGTCATTCTTCCTTCATTTCAACCTAACAGAGATCTGGTTGTCCCTTGATTACAAAGGAACAAAGGGAATAATAACAACAAATTCAGAAAATGGAAGTCCCTAAGACACGGCTCGGCAGGGACAAGAACGAGAAGCAGGGTGGAGATGAAAAATGCATGGACGGCAAGCACAAAGCTTACTCGGAAGTGCATGTGGGACATCCCAATGGCCTCTGCAGTGATTAATCTTGACTGTCAACTTGATGGGACTTAGAAACACCTTGGCAATAAGCCTCTGTGAAGGATTATCTTATCTTAGGTCAATAGAGGTTGGAAGACCTACCCTGCTTATGGGTAGTTCCAGTCCATAAGCTAGTGTCCTGGAGTGACTAAAAATAGAAAGCTAGTAAAACAACAGGTGTTTACTACTCTCTACTTCCTGACTGTGGGCACATGGACTATGTTCCCTTGAGCCATAAGCAAATAAACTCATTTGTCCTTAAGTTAATTTTTGTCAAGTCAAAGCAATGAGAGAAGTAACTAGTACAGTCTCTGAGGAATAATATTAAAAGACAATCCTCAAAGAGGGGAATTTTTCACATCAGTGAGTGTTGCAGAATGTACCTTCCCAAGATGGCCTCACACAACAACCCAGCTCCACATGTGCTACCAAGCCTGTTAGTTTTTTTCACAAAGAGGAGTCAATGCTTGCTTTTCTCGAACCTGAGCATACTTACAGAGTATAGCAAACCGATCACATTTCAATACTCATTTAAGAATAGGGAGGACGGAGGGCCTGCAGAGAGAAGAGAAACCAAGGGCAGGGCAGGGAGACATCTCTGGGACAAGCTGGAGACCTACAACAGAGCAGGCTTCTGGAATGACATGTGGGTGGCTCTGGCTGAGACTCCTAGTAGCAGGGGTCATGGAGACTGAAGAAGCCACCCTTTAGCTAGACAGGAACACCATCCCACCCACAAAAACTTTGACCCGAAATTTACCCTGCCTACAAGGTGTACAGGGACAAAAATAGAGCAGATATTGAGAAAATATCCAGCCCAATGTCTGGCCCAACTTGAGACCCACCCCATGGGAGAGAGTCAACCTCTGACACTATTTATGATATTTTGCTAAAAGCCTAGCATGACTCTCCTCCGAGAGGTTCCACACAGCAGTGGATTGAAACAGATGCTGAGACTCACAGCCAGACACGGAACGGAGTGCAGGGAGTCTTTTGGTGATGTGTCGGGAAGGATAGAGGGACTTGGAGGGGACAAAACTCCACTAGAAGACCAACAGTACCAACTAACCAGGCCCCAGAGGGACTTACAGAGACTGAAGCACCAACCGAGGACCATGCATGAACTGGGCCTAGACCCCCTACACAGAAGCGGCCAAGGGACAGTTTGGGTTTCACGCAGTAGCAGGAGCTGTCTCTGACATGGACTCTGTGGTCTGCTTTTCGACCACTTTTGCCTGGTGAGGCTGCCTCTCCAGGTTACAGGGGAAGAGCATGCACTAGTCCTCATGTAACTTGATGTGCTGGGGTGGGTTGGTGTGGGGTGGAGCCTTTTTTCTGAGGAATAGGAGAAGGAGGAAATGAGGAAGAGGGAGGAAGGGTGTGATCAGGAGGAGAGGAAGGAGAGGGCTACAATCAGGATGTAAAGTGAATAAATAAATAAATTAATTAATTAATTAATTAACTAAAAAGTAGCAATGCATTTAGAAATGTATTGATAGGAAATTCTGGGATACTATGAACAATACCTAGCATGTTTACACAAAGTTAGATGCCATGACAAGTGGATCGCTGTAAGTTCAAGGCTAGCCTGGTCTACATAGCAAGTCCATGGCTACAGAGAGAAACCCTGTCTCAGAAAAAAAGATATGAAAGGTTACAAGAGAAATACATTGTAAAAGGTACAAAAACTAGTCCTCATGAAAGCTGCTCTGGCTGCGTCAGTGACAGATTGGGAGGCTATAGGGGTCCAGGGCATTACTCCACACGGCTATAGGTTCAAAAAGCCCTAAATAAATTAACCTTAGCCTTATCTTACTCTAACTTTTACTTTATCAGTGCTTTAAAGTACTTTTCCACTCTTTTGACTTTTTTGTGGTAGCATCGAGGATTTTTTTTTATCCTATGTGTTTTTTTACTCTAAATTTTTTTATTATTCTTTAATTCTTTTTTTTTTTTTTTTTTTTTGGTCCAGCCTTGGTTACAAATACCCACATTAGCAGGGGGCTGCACAAAGCCAGAGTCATCAGCATCACTGTCTCCCTCATCATGTCTTGACTCACTGGGAGGTCTTCAAGTGCAATCGCATGACAAAGTGTTTGGTATCAGGACTTTCTTTATCTGCCATCACCCCCAAGACTTTTGAAGAGGTGTCTTGGAAAGAAATGTTCTCCCACAATTAGTGTTTAGAATTTAATGAACTCCTTCAGCTGATCTAATAATAACATCTTCATATAGAGCTATTACCATTACATTAGGTACAAACCACTCGGAATCATTCAGACCACACAGAAGTAATGGTACTTTGTGTATCATGGCGCACCCACACTTGCTTTTTCATTGGTTGTGACTGCCATGGTGATGCGTATGGTTTTATATGAGACAAGCTGTATATCACACCTTCCCCCAATTTGTTTGAGTATCATTGTCTTCAGCAATGTAGATCAACAGATTCCGTCACTCAGTTCTCATAATTCAGGACCACAGCTGTGTTGGGATGGAACACTCCCGACTTGGGAGAAGCTCCCAACACTGAATTCCTGCCTTCATCATCCATAATTGCTCTTGATTTCACGTCCAGGTCAATCACTTGGCATGGTTTCTTACTGGAAAGATTAGCAATGGGTATTTTATATTTAAGGTCCATGATGAAGAAAACAACCTGAGATTAAATCAAGTACGAGAGAAAATGATGTGATCAGGAGATGGAGTTATGACGAAGTGTAGAAGCTGTTGCTAAGATGACTCAGCATAGCACTTAACAGAATACTTTCTAGATAGAAAGACCTTACTGTAAAATGATACATTATCATAAAGTCATACATATACCAACAAATCATATATGTAGAAGATTCCATGGGCCATATGTACCTCTCTATACTGTTGCATCACTAGGTGATGGGGGAATTGCTTCTGGATATGTGGTTTGTTGTTGTCTGAACCACAAATTCAGCAGCTGAGCATGACTGCATTCCTAGTGTGCACTGTAACAAGGTCATGCGCTTCTGCCTTGTTCTTTCCCCCTTGTTGCCTTGGCTGTACTACTATGAGGAAGTACAAGAAGCCTCCCAGCTGACCTCCCACCGGGCACATAGAACACACTTCTCAGCCCCGGGAATGGTCCCACTTGAGGGGAGACTCCCCATGCCCCAAAGAAACACCTAAGCTGATGGTGCAAGCAACTGATCAAATCCTGCCAGGTTCCAGATTCACAGACAGGATGGAGATTGCTGATGTTTGGACCACTGCATTTTGAGGTAAAAGTCTAATGTACTTTGCTTCCATTAGTGGTCAGTTGCTTACAATAGTTTACAGTTTTATTGTATCAAAGTTTAAACGCCCAGCATGAGTCTCACTGCGCTAAAATGATGATGGATCCCTTTCTACAGTGGGTGTCAGAGTATGCAGTCTCTGTTCCTCGTGCCCTTCTAGTTGCAGCCCACATTGCTGCTTGACTTGTGCCTTTGAAAACCAGAAAGAGATGGCATGGAGCCCCTCCCATAGCATCACTCAGAGCCTCTCCTTCATCTCCCTCGCTTTGTAGCTTCATCTTCCTCTTCCATGTGCAAGAGGGAACATAGAAGGCTACGTGCTTAACAGTACGTGTTCTGCCACATTTCATCTTCCTTGACTTGTAACCTAAGGTATCAACAGGATCCGGGGTTTAGGATATGGATATGCTTTTGGAAACAGTATTCTGCTACCACAGCACCTAGAACTAGTTATATCTGTATTACACTTGTGAAGTAAGATTAAAATTCGTTGATGATCTTTAGATATCGATCTGATTCCCTGAAGTATCAGTGAAAATAGTACAAATGTCAGATATAGGGTAGGTTTCCCCAGACCCCTTTTCTTTTCAGTTGTTTCAGGCATTACAATTGGGGACATGATTGTACCCAGCTAGCCTTGTACCCAGGCTCTATTTTTACACTTTCACATCTTCACAATTTGTTACATTTATGAATTTTCTCACCATCCCACACTCTGTCTCTGCTCTACACTACACCTCACTAAGATGTAACTGCCTCCTTTTCCTTAGTTGCTACATTGTAGCTAATCCAATCCAACCAATAAAAAACAGAGTCCACAGCCATATTTTATGAAATTAGTGAAAAGACAGAAGGAATATACCTACAAAGAGCAACACAAAGTCGCCCTTAGCCACTCCTGGTGAATGACAGTGCTGCTAACTCAGGTAAGCTAACTCCCACCCCCACCTGATTCTCACCCCTCTCCCATGGCTCAGGGGAAAACCTAGAGGAAGTGAAATATCTCATTGTTCCCTGTAGAAGTGCCTTGTAGCCTCTGACTACAGCTTAGCTGCAGCACTAGCCTTGCAAACAGAAAGCACATAGATGCCCCCTGCTTCTCACACCTTTTCCCCTTGCCAGAGATTTATCCCCAGACCAGTATGAAAAAAAACATTCCTTTATTCTCCCAAGAAGGTAGAAACATATACTGTAAATTGTGGGCTAAAATATAGTTTCCCCTTCAGTTATATGAACATGAAGAGAATTATTTATGTAACTTTGATATTTTGAGAATCCTGCAAATTCAGGGGCCTGAAACCTTGAGAAAAAAAACTTCTTTCTTCATATTTTTTCTTCATTTTACTTTTTTTCCCTCCTGCCATGGCTCCTGCTTCCCTCCCCCCCCTAGTCCAAACAGTACAGGCTGGTCCTAATCAGCAGGGGGTAATGTGTACTTAAGAAACAAAATAAAAGGGTATCCGTGCCAGAAGCCAGCCAGAGCAGCTTGTTGCCAAAGGCGGGGAGGAAAACAAGCCAGGTGTCATCCAGGGCCTACCAGAGAGCTTCAGCCTTTCCAAGGAAAATTAAAAACGAATAACCAGATTACAGATTCTGAGCTCTGCTCCCCGTGGGCTTCTGCTGCATTCTGGATGAGGTGAGAAAGACAGAGGAGGAGGCGTGGCTTAAACAACAGGCAAACGGCCACAAGTGGGGTATAAGCTTTAATTCTAGCAGAGCCTTTGGGCTCTGGGAGTCACGTTGTTTTTGAGTATGCTGAAACTGTGTTAATATTTGTATAGTTAGATATATTCCGCTGTGATAGAAAACTTGAGGGGGGTGGGCAACGGTCTGAATAATTTTCGAATTTTAGAAAAAGCCACAGCATTAAACAGCACAAAAGGCACAGGGATGTCTGACATCACGATGCTTCCAGAGCAGCTGGTGGCCACGCACTGTGTGGTGGTAAGTGATTTTCACATATCATATCAACTTAGTTAGGCCTCACAGCAAGAAACAAGCATGTTTGCTTCATTTCCTAGGGTACAAGGCAAAATTCAGCTGCCACCCTTGCTCTATAGTATGCTAAGATCCTGTTAGCTCGCCTACGAAAGGAAATAACTATATCCATCGCTTCTCTGAGTAAATAAGGTGATTTGCAAAACTTTTCATCACAGTGGAAAGCGTCACCAAAGAACACACTCAGTAATGATAACTGCTTGCTATGTATATGTGTGTATGCATTATATACACAGATATATGTATACACACATATATGTGTTTGTGTATATATATATATATATATATATATATATATATATATATATATATGATGTGTTTTCTATTGAGACGACTTTGTAGGCCAGCTATAGCAGCAAAAATTTCTATATTAGAATAAAGGGGAATATGCTAATTGGGGTTTATATAATTCTAAGGATAATAGTTTACATCCAAGATAGAAAGAGTAAACTCACTGTTCAAACAAAACCAACATTAATTGCGAGTGATTTTAAGAATGAAACAAAAAGCTTGCCTGCATTGTGTCCTTTAATGAGAATAGCTTGCTTATAGTTTATGACTTCGCTACTTAGAGCCCTAGCGTAAACCCACTGGGGTATTTAGAAACTGAAAATTATGATTAGAATGAGCCCAGAAGAGTTGAATTCAAAAATCTTTTTTTTAAGTGAAGAAAGAGAGGCTTTTTAGGAGGGAAGTCCTTCCTTAAACCCTAGAAGTACCTATAAGATCTTAAAGGGGCTGAGGAAGTGTCTGTGCAGATGTTGCTCCATGTCTCTTGGGACAGGCTGTGTATCTTGGAGTCTTTTTATTTTATTTTATTAATTTATGCTTATTAATCTCAATAGTTATCCCATCCCTTGTATCCTCCCATTCCTCCCTCCCTCCCATTTTCCCCTTACTCCCCTCCCCTATGACTGTGACTGAGGGGGACTTCCTCCCCTGTATATGCTCATGAGCTTCTTCCTCATGGACAAGTCTGCCCGCTTGGGTATAGACAAAATAACAGGTTAAAAGCGATACAGTAATCACTGTACTGGAGTTTCAAGTGCATCTCTGGTTTCATTTGTTTTACGAACGTGGGGTGTATTTTTGTTGACATTTTAAATATATTTAACTTGATCATCCTTGCCTCGTCTCTTTCTCCTTTATTCCACACCCTATCAAATCAGCCAACTTACCACTGATGGATGTGTCTTGTGAATCTGCCATTCTGGTCCAAGATGCCAGCATCTTTTGACTTGGGTTAAGTCAATAGCCTCACATCTGCTCTCCTCACCTTCATCTTGTCCCTAACAACAATGATCTCTTTTAATGGACCCTGTGCAAAACATCCCAGTGTTTCCTGCTGTGTCCTGAATAGCATCCAGGGGACTGGCCTCAGTACAGTACCCTGCGTGATGGGGTCCCTGTGTCCCTCATTAATTTTACTTTTACTTATCTTCACCTTGATCCTGTCCTCCACTGTACTCACCCTTATTCTGGCCCTGAATTCTTCCAATGCATTCCCATCCTAGAGCCTTAAGTGGTAATTCTTCTAGGAATATTATCCAACAATGCCTCCAAAATTGAATTGGGTCTTGTCAGTCATCACTCAGCTTACACGTCACCTCCTCAAAGATACTCTTTCAAACCACCCAGTCTATACTTGACACCAGTAAATGCTATTAAGTCACTGTCTTATTTTCATTGTAGGATCAAATACCTCTAAGTCTTATTTCCTTTGACTTATTATAGAAATCCCAGCCCCAGTATCAATGCATGATATTAGTGATGTTGAATAAATATATGTATAATGAATAAGAGAATTAATGACAATAAAGGTGACAAAAGTGGTACATGAAGGTCCTCTGAGTTAATGAAAAGAAACTGAGACTAACAAAAGTACATGAGAAATATGCCTGCTACAGAAAATATGGCTTTGATTAGGGGCTAATATTATGTCACTCATTATTTTTCCCAAAACAGAACTTGCTATTATTATTTTCAAATAGAATATTCCCGTCTAATAAGTACAAACAGTAATTCACTATTTCTTTGTGTGCATAATGAAATTTGCTAGTCTTACTGTGTTCAGTCTATTTTTATGTTTATGATTTTCATCCCTCACTCTTTAAGCCTTCCAGGTCCATCTCTTCTCTGAGTAGCTGAGGTTTCCTCTATTCAATGTACATTTATTTGCAAATCTCAAATCAAACCTCATAAAAGGTAGAAAAACAGACAGTAACTAAGTAAGTAAAATGCCTCCTCCATATAAACCTCTATTTGTATTTGCCTGAAAACCTCTAACGCAACAGGATGAATAACCACAGTGGTCACCTGATAGCTTCCAAAGTCCATACTCATATGTGATAGGTCCTATAAGAAGAAACGAGAACAAGAGTAGCGTGGGATTCAATAAGTGGCCCCACTTTCCAGGCGCATCCCACAGGCTGAGCTTCCCAGTAGACAGGCATGCCTCCAGCACAGCCAGCCAACCGCCTTGGGGGAGAAAGGTCAGCATCACCTCTAAGAAGCCAGATCCCAAGTACCCTCTGCTTGAAATGCATTTGCTTGTTTAGGCTTACATGCTGTCTCTCCCCTGCCCCTCCTGTCATTAGCTCACTGTACTGAACTAAATCTCTAGCAAATTGGATTACCCTGTGCTTCCTTGGGAGAGCTTGGACATGGAGCATAGTCATATGGCTGGGGAAGAGGCCCCCTTCTGTCAGAGTTCCAGGGGAGAGGAATAGGGTAAAAGAGGGAGGGAGAGTGGGAATGGGAAGAAACAAGCCAGAGGATAACAATCAGGATGTAATCTGAATAAATTCTAATAAGTTAAAATTTAAAAAAAGAGAAAATACCTGATGAGTAATCCTTGGAGGAGTTCAGAGGAACCTTGATTGTCAGATTGTTAACAGGAGAAGAAAGTGAGCATAGGTCTCAAAATATTAGTCACAAGCCAGATTCCATTACGCTCTCAATGCTGATTTCTAAAGTCTATGACAAAAGCATTTTATAGATTATGAGCTTACTAAAAGCTCAATAATAACTACGATACAAGAACACATACATTCCAGATTGGACACGTGAATTAGGAAAATGTTAAAAGTTATCTTACAAGAGGGGAAGTTATTTGAAATGGGAGATACAATGCATTAATATGATAATCATTTATAAAATGCACAAAAATATTATAGTATATTTGGAAAATATTTACAGAAACAGATAATTCCACCATCCTACCAAACTAATTATTTGTTTTATATTTTAAGCATGTTTTCACATGTATATACATGCTTTCACATGTGTATAACTGGGCTCATATTGATAAATAGGATTTCTGTGTTGACCTTTCTAGCTAAATTGCTGAAAGCATTCTTTTTTGTTGCCACCCTTATCCTCCCGATTACTCATTTTTTATTGCAGTAAGATATTCTATGAGGTTCCTGAATAATAAATTTTGAGAAGGAGCTCTTGCTGTATTGTCCAGGCTGGTGTCAAGCTTCTGGGCTCTGGTAATCTTTCCTCAGTTTCCCTAGTAGCTGGGTCCTTAGACTACAGGTGCATGTCAACACCCCTGTTCTGCTGGCATAATTTAGTATCTTTGCTAGTGAGTGATATTAAGTTTCTTTCTATATTAAAATCACTGTGTGAAATGGACATTTGTGATTAGGATTCTCTGCCCTTTTCTATATTTAACATAACTGTACAAAAATAGGATTTTTAAATCTACGCCTGAATATTTGTGTGAATCTTGGTATTCTTTGGACAATATTATTCAAGGGCATAATTAATTCTTTGCCAGTCACATGTAAGGATATTAGCTTCACTTCACCCTCACCATCAAAATGTATCTATCTCTATGCAATATAAAGGTTAAAAAAAGTTTTTCCTTCCGTGTTCATTTTCATTTCTGTGATTATTGGTGAGATCATCCTAGCATGTTAGGGAGTGGTCATATGTCTCCTGTTTTTATTGTCTGATACAGTCTTTTCAATGAGTTTCCTGCCTTATGAAGGCCTCTTCAATATAAAATCAGGTGCAGGTACATGTGTGGAGATAAAGAGGATGTCTATTTGTTTGCATTCTGGGCAAAGTGAAACATCATGACACAAAGCATATAGAATAAATCACAGGAGCAGCAGGAGCTTCCTCAATCAGACATAAGGATCTCTTCCTGTGAGCACTGTGTCAGATGTAGACAAACACTTTGTAGATAAGATTTATCCAGCTTGAGTCATAAGCAACCAGCAGTAAGTTCCATTTCTTCTCTTCCCAGTGACTCCAGCAACAATTAAATCTGTCCTTATTTTCCAGGACAGAGCTGACATAGAAATATATTAGTCTTTCTACATATGTTGAATTGTTCTTAATAAACCATGTCCTACAACCTCAAAGCTGGAGTTTGCAGTCAATTGCATTTTGGTTAAGAGAGAAAAGTAGTATGTTTCATGGCCCATTGCTAGGTTCATGGCTGAGATCCTTATACCGAGAGATGAGCCATTTTCTCACTGTAAGTTTCTGGTGACTTGGGAGCCTTCAGGAAGGAGAGCCTGAAGAAATGGCACCGTGATGCTGTTTTGTTGTGAACAGTGTCTGGTTAGAAAATGAAGGGTGCAGTCTGCTGGCAACAGATGGAGTGGCTCGTAAACCTATTTGCTCGGCTGTTTCTGGTATATTCTTCTATAATGGATCAGGCACCATCATTTAAAGACTCCCAGCAAATACAAGAAGGACGGTGAAAGATGCTTTCCAAGAGTTAGTGGCTAGTTTCAAGAGAGAACAAGGGTGGGAGAAACAGAGTATCTCATTCATGACCTACGTGTCATTTGAGGGTATGATGCTCTGAACCCCACCAGTAGCACACTACAAACTCTTGTTTACAAGTTAAACATGTTACACTAGCAGGTAAATATTCAATCAGAGTTCTTTCTCAGAAGTAGCTAAATGGCAAATTAGTTTTTATTTGTTTTTCTCAGTTTTAAGGTTTGGTGTTAGCTGTTGTTATCAGCTTAGTATTTTCTGGTAAAGGGTATGCTGTGGAGACACCAGCAGCCACTTCGGTCATCTGGATGCCTCACCTATGTCATGGAAAACATCTGCACAGAGGGGACTGTCCTCTGTTTGTGGTTGGATGACTGGACATAGCACCAAATTCAGTAACTGCCAATAAGCAACACTTACTTTACAATAACAGAAAGCCGGGTATGGTGGGCATGTCATCAATCCCAGCACTCAGGAGGCAGAGACATAAAGAGCGCTGTGAGTTCAAAGCCAACCTGGTCAGCATAGCAAGTTCCAGGTCAGCCAGGGCTACATAAAGAGACCCTGTCTCAAAATAACAACAACCACAACAATAACAAAAGAAGAGCAGAGACTTAGAGCTTGTAAGACAGCCATGAAATAGACTTCAGTTCAGTGTTCACCAGAAAGAAGATGGCTAAAGACTTGCATAGATACCAAGGAAGCATTCTAGCTGAAAGAACATGACCGCCCTGTTAATTCATGGCTTCACTTCTCCTGTGAGTCATCCAGTTACAAAGGCAGTGCTGCTGGAAATTTACCATTATTGAGTATTTGTCTTAATTTTTTCATTTATTATACATTTATTATAATAATGTATTCACATTACATCCCGATTGTTATATGCTTGCTCCTATCTTCTTGTTCCCACTCTCCCTCCCGTTTCCACCCTAATCTCCTACCTTTGACCTCTATTAGCGGGGGCCTCCGCTCCCACCATCTGACCACAGCCTATCAGTTCTCATCAGAATAGCCTGCATCCCCTTCCTCTATGTACCCACAGGGCCTCCCTGCCAGGGGAAATGATCAAATCTTGGGCACCAGAGTTCATGTCAGAGGCAGTCCCCACTTCCCCCTTCCCCCGTGGAGAATGAGCTGTCCATTGGCTACATCTGAAGAGGAGGGTCTAGGTTCTCTGCATGCATTGTCCTTGGTTGGTGCATCAGTTTGTGCAGGGCCCCCTGGGTCCAAAACCACCAGCCTTGATGGTCTCCCTGTGGGGCTCCTGACCCCTCTGTGACCTTCTATCCCCCTACTCTTCCATACAATAATTTTTGAGTGAAAATATCATACAAGGCTTTCTGAAAAATGCAGAGCCTTGTTCGATACCGTGTTGTTTTGTTTGTTTTGTGCTTTGAGAGAACAAACCCAATATTCCAACAGGTTATGCAGGTGCGCTAGCACCGGCCTGCACTCTCGGCTCTAGGATACTGTCCTAGAAGTTGCCCTAAGTCAGAAAGCATCACCTACTTGGAAGATGTACTGAAATCCTCAGCGTGGCCCATCCGATAGGATTAGTGTCTCATGAGATAGCCATGTCTCCTCTATGGCTATTTCTCTCCATGTCTCACTCTGCTTCTGTCTTTGCACCGCTCTCACTCTCTGACAAAAAAAAAATGTCACAGAGATGGTATTCATCATTGAAAGTGTACTCTGCTACAGACAATTTAGTTTATGGGCCACAGCAAATACATAGTTACAGGCAATTTATTTAATACATCCAGGAAGTTTTGGTATATAACTGCAGTTCGTACTTGTAGCAAGAGAAGCAGAGGACAGTGGAAGGGAACTTATCAGGCTTTATCCAGAGATGTGCAACTTTGTAATTCATGTTCTGTTTGCTTTTGATCATGTCCTGTTATGGAAAGCTCTCTTCATACACAAACAAGGCAGGAGCAGACAATAGTAGTATCACTCAGTATTCTCTCCCTGTCAGAGAAAATCATGAACGCTTTAAGAAATGCAGAGCAATGCCATGGTTTCTAGCTGCTCAACTTGTGGGAACAAGAAGGAACCCAAGTAAAGAAAGGCAATGTGCAAAATAAGAAATGTTCAACACTGGGGAGAAGAAAGCCAGGTAGATCTCAGCAGTCTCACTGTGGCTGACACATCTGAGGGACTCTCAGCTGCCTCAGGCTCCAGCCACACACTGGTCATTAAGCAGCAGTGGCTCTCTATCTGGGCAGGGCTAGTCCTGCAGTAGATAAAACTCAGTCTAATAGGAAAGTAGTGGTTACAAGAGACAGGGACAGAATCTCGCTGTTGGAGAAATCATCTTCAGGGAAGGCTCATTTGCCAGCAACCTTGTCCTAATGATCAGTCATATGTTTGTATTCATTTCTATTGTTTCCTTTCCAAAAATCTTCCCCTTGGCTGGAGTGCTGTCTCTATTGCTTTTGTTCTCAGAGAAATCTGTTTTGTGTAAAGAGGATAAAGGAGTCAACTAATTAGTTTTCTAAAGTGATAATTGTAGAACTCGTTCTTGTTTACTTAGCATCTGTGTATAATGATCAGAGCCTACCATCCGGGCTGTCTCACTGCACTGCAATGTAAATATAAATTCAATTTGTAGCCGAGCATTTCCTGCTCAGATCCTGTAGACTTAATGTACCTACGCATATATTATAGGCTGATTTTTTTTTCTTCTCTTGATTTGATGTCAGAAGATTGTGAGCTATATAAATAAATGACTCTTCAAACAAAGCCAAAAGGCTAAAACTGCCCCAGGAGAAACTCTTAATGTCTTTGACCTGGCATTGACCACAGTTTTCAGCATTCCAGATGTATTTAGTAAGTAGAGAATGTCAAATATTCAAAAATCTACGTTCCTTTTAATTAGCTTTTAATTAGCTTTCTGTGTCCTTTAATGAAGATTCCAGCTTTTTATAATCACAAAGAGTTCATGACTCCTGCAAATCCTTGGTGTCATGGAGCTAGAATTTTACATAATAATTGGTTAGTTAAAATGCAGCAGTATGGTAGACAAGCTATCTGCTGCTGGGTCTGATTCAACACTGTCTTTGACAGGTTTCTGTTCCACTGTCCTCCACTGAGATTCTTGATGGCAGAATGTTTAGAGTTCTACAAAACCAAGCAGCAAATGCTGAAATTCCTTAGCCAAGTGGCATAAATTTTCCTGAAACAGAGAAGTAGTAAAGTTGAATTCATGTCAGCAGTATGACTGTTTTCACTCTACGTCAGCTCTTCCCAAGATAGTCTTGCAAATTCTTTTTCATTTATTGAAGGAGATTTAAATGCTAAATATCTTAACTTGATAAGTGCTTATTAAGCCCGCGTATGAAATCACGACACCTCACAAATATGTACAATTAAAATAATCATTATTTTTTAACAATAAGGATAAAATAATGCAGAGGTACAGGCGTAAAAATATTTTATTGAAAAATCCAAAAAGAAAAAAAAAAGTCATGGCAAAAAATTCTCTAGTTGCTTGCAATACATGAATTCTCAATGAAGGCAATCCCAGTGTCCTTTGCCCAGTATCACCCACGATCCCTCATTGCTCTGTGATGATCTGCTCTGGCAGAGTGAGTTCTTTTTAAAATTCATAGCAAATATAGTTTAAAATGTACCCCCAATGCACTGTAACACAGAGACATATTAGACTTTTAAAAAAGGACATTTCCAGACTTCATATGGAGAAATCCTGCTCTTTCTAGGTCTTAGTGAGCACAGAAGGTCAGAGCTACTGGATGGGGACAGGCCCATCATTTAGCTTAATGTGAGAACTAACCCTGAAACTGTACCAACCGCTCAGGATTTCAAATAATGTGTCCTCTTCTTATTTAAGTAAAGCCAATAGTACGTGTACTTTTGAAAATTCTGTTACTTAAAACTGTATGCAAAACATTAAGAACAAATCAACATTTTGTTTATTTTAATATTTCATTTGAGAGTACTGCCAGTCTAGATTGATTTTTACAGGTTTATCTTGGAGTTCGTGTTAGCTATCCTTTTGAGATTGGCCTACACTCATAAATATGTTTGCTGCAAACATGACCATGATGCTCAGCTGTGCTGTTTACTGTTTCCGGTAAATCACACACCAATGAAATACCAAGGGACATTTTCACACTTTGTACATCTAACTGATGAAATTTCAACCAGCAATATAGAGATGATATTTCAAAATGTAATATTTCACACCAGTATCAATAGTGGATCTCCTCTGTGTTTGTCTCAAGTTTTATGCACTAAGTTCAAGTGTATGTAAGTTTGTGTGTGTGTGTGTGTGTGTGTGTGTGTGTGTGTGTGTGTATGTGTGCACTACACTTTCTGTGTTCCTTGGGTTACTGTAGAGGCTAAAGTGAAGGTGAATAGTGTGGCACCCGTTGTTATTGATTGCCTGTCAAGTCTCACTCAAAGCTCAAATCCAATGTATGGTGAAGGGATTCAGAACTCTGAAAAGTACACATTACATTCCTATTTGTTCAAACGACACCAAATAAATAGCCTAAAAACCTGGAGAGTATTAGCCTTTCCAGCTCCCTGACAAAATAACTTCTGTGAAATTAGGAACCAATACTTTGTTAGATTTACTGTTATTAAATGTCTCATTATTTATTCAGAGAATTTAAATTCATCATCCTCAGTAATAGTACTCTTCCAGTCTGGACCCTTTACACTCAGATTGAAAAACCTCAGGGACCATTTTTAGTATGCAAGCTAGATTTTTATTAATACTTAGCACATTAGAAAATAAATCTGAGAAAGTTAATACCATTAGCTTTAAATAATTTTAAGAATCATTTAATTGATTTCTTTTCAAATAAATAGCACATTTTAAAGAAAAAGTAACAACATTGTCCAATACAAATGAGATAACTTTCGTATATTTTTGCAAATAGCTTTACTAGACTGAAAACAGCTGGAATCTAGATGTTTCTGAAGTCTGTTTGTGATGTTATTTTGCTTGAGATACAAGAAGGAATGTAAATCTCAGGTAGGCTATGTAGAAGGGTGAACACCACACATTCTTAAATGGTGTCAGAGACCCACATGGCTCCAACAACCCCACTTTGGAAATCAATGTTTCTTTAGACACAAAGCTTATTCCACCCGCTTGCTGAGGAATATGACCACTGTAGAGTCCCAGTTTAATTTTTCAGAAGTAACAGTGAGAATTTCTTGGCCCATGGTACGGAGAAGCTACTCAGGAAAGCATTAACTTTTCCAGGATAAAATCTCTAGTTCAGAGCCTGTCTGTCTAAGGAAGGTATTTTAGCCCATATTGCTGCCCTATATTATGACATCCTGCCTCTTAGCCATTCAACATTTCATAAACTAATTTTATATCAAATACTCCATGGCATTTTCTCCCATATACTGAAAGTTCTCCTCAACTTTTAACTCAGTCCCTTTATTTTTTTTTTCAGATAAATAGAAACTGCGAGGAAAGGAATGACTTCCTCAACACTATGAAAATATATGGAAAAATTTATTACCATCTCTTTATGGACACTTAACACTACTGTGGTTAGACAGTATAATAAACCAGATCTATGGGGATTTAGAAAAATGTAGCTAGAGTACTTGTGCACAGTCATAACTTTACCTACTAGGCATCACACTTGGCCCAGGCAGTTTTAAATTCCAGGAGCACAGTAGTATGAGAGAGATGGAGACCTTGCTGAGAAAACCATAAATAAGTTCCGAATCCCACACCTAAGTCAAACCAACTAAGATATCAGTAGGTGTTGTTTTGTGTAAGGGAGAACCAATTCAGATATATCATTCCAAATATATCCAAATGTCTCATCCCTTGACTATAACTGGAAATATTAAATGGATAAAAACCTTACCCTGACATTGAAGGTCAAATATGCATTAGTAGATTTTAGTCCTGTAAGGCACCTTAAGAATCAGTTGGATAATCTTCCATTTGCCTTCTTTTCAGGAAGGAAAAAATGGGTTTCCATGGAGCTATCCATGGTGCTCATCCCGGATAAGAATCTTCAGCCTTTGGGGATAGCTTAGTCTTTTGTGCTTCCAAATATTTAGACAATACCGAGCATCTTTGTCAGTCTTGCATGATTACCTCCCAAATCTTGGTCTATTCTTTGTTCCCAAACATGATACATTGCGGGTTAACATCACCATCCTTACCTGGTCCCCTTCCTCTTCTTTGTCTTTGCCAAGAATCTACTTATCTACTTCAGTTTCTAGACTGGCTTCTGTTGGCCCCAGCTTGAGACAGGAATGCCCGTGACTGAGCTTAAGAGGTAAACAGTAAGCATAATTTTAAAACAACTGGGAGAACACACCTTGCTCCAAAGTATCTTCTTCTTTTTTAAGATGTACAGTGTCACCAAAATCTAGTATCACCAAAAATTAGTTATGGCCAAATGTACATAGGCCACTGATAAAGACACTGGATATGTATAGGTTGTCTAATTAACAGTTACACCACCTTCGTAGGATATATAATATTATTCCCAATTAGTAGTTGATGGAACAAATATTCAAAGATATAGCACAGGACACTCTCCCTCGCAGAACAGTGTCTAGAAGAACCTCTGTGTCTTTAAGTTCATTGTGTAGTTTACATGGAAGCAATGCTTGGCACTTCTCCCTTAATGCCTTTTATTTAAGCACCTTTTCACTTCTAGGTTGTGTGTTCATTCATGCTTGGCCAAGGGTAAGGCAGACACATGTTCTTTGCAGACTGCTTGATTGAGTGCAGGGGTAAAGCTGTCCCATGAGCAACCGCTAACCCTTTGTATCTCTGCCAGGTAACAGGAAGTTAAATCACTGTGATTTAGTCCAGGCCAGAAGTTCACTGACCAGGACAAGGCACCTTTTGTTTTTCAGCTTTGAGATACCACTAACACCACAATGCCCTATAGCCAGAACAAAGGAGCGTTTTCAAGTGACGGATATAAGATTTGTCCCTGCTGAATGAGAAATGTGGTGTAGCCATCAGCTTTGTTCACGCTTTCAGAACTCAGTTTTTAGTTTGACTTAATCTTCAATGTTTTCTAATTTAAAATCTCTAAGGCTTCGGAAACCAACCCTGGCCTAAAAATGTCCTTGACCAGTCAGCTGGTTAATAACACAGGATAATCACTTCTTGTCAGGTCTTCAGTTACATGATATTGTTTGCTATATTGGATAATAAGAAATAAATACAGGAATCAGGAAGAAAGTAGACAGTGAAGAGGAATGTATTTCCAAGCTATCAGAGCCCACTGTCCGTCTCCCCCCCTCCCATATGTGTCGAACTACGTGCAGAACTCATTCACCCCGGCCTGGCATCTCCCAAATCTCAACATACCTCAACACCAATCAAAGTCCATCTAATGCCACCTAGAGTCCCACATGTCATTGTCTCCACAGTCTATGGTGATTTCCATTCATCTTCTCAGCCACCTGTACCAGATGCATGTGAGTCGCTGAGTAGGAAGAGTCTTCTTTTGTCACTTTTCATGACATAGACTCTCTATGCGGCATCTCTAGATATCTCCAAGCCTGCAGAGAATTCAAAGAGCCCCAAAAGCCTATCTGGCTTTCCCCTCACACACACACAAAAAATTATCTAGGTTCAGGTTTGTTTCTTTGTTAATTTTACTACAGACTGATGAGAGTTAAATAACTGCTCTAGAAAGTCCGCCTGAAAGTGCCGATACGTTGGTGGTTGAAAGAAAAATTCATTCACAGCCTGTGACTCAGTCACACTGGCTTCTGGATTTGACAGTTCTACACATCAATCTGGAAAGAGGTTGCAAGTCCTTGTGTTTTTGCTGCACTATCTGCCTAGTAGGAGATAAAATCGTCTTAATACACTATTTGTTCTTCAGGGTGAAAGTTGCCTCAAAGTGTATTTTAAAACAAGTATGTTGAACAGTAAAATGACTGTGGAATGTACGAACATAAATGAAAATTCAATATACAGTTGTGACATTTCAACTAGGGGCAAAGAGATAAACATAAACCTTTCTCACTATGTTCAATTGCATTTGCTGTTTCAGAAAAAAAAATCTTATGTGACAACTGCAATACGTTTAGAGACCAGTAGGGAGATAGTTCCTAATCTCAGGGTCCTTAAAAAGAAAATTATAACTACCCAAGTGTCTCAGGAAATAAGGCACTTGCTGGCAAGCCTAAGAACCTGAGTTTGATTCTTGAAATGCATATGGCAGAGAAGAGAATTGGCTCCCCCAGGTGGTTGTCCTCTGACCTTCCAACATGTACATAGCATGTGCATGAGCACGCATGCGCACTTACGCGCGCGCGCGCGCGCGCACACACACACACACACACACACACACACTGAATTTTATTTTACCTTAAAAATCATTTGAATATTTGGCTTCCATATATGTGCCTCTTCTTTTATGAAGCCATTTCATTATCTGAGCACTGTATTTTTGTGTTGTGTATCACTAGTGCCTTTCTGCTTGCATTAGTTAATTTGCTGTTGCTGTGATAAAAACCCCATAACGAAGACACCGGATAGAATGAAGAGGTTATTTGGTCTTATGGTCCCAGAGGGCTAAGAACCTGTTATCACAACAGCAGGGGAGTGTGGCAGCAGGCTGGCGTAATGGCTGTAATGGCAAGCTGGAAGCTCGCATGTCAAATCCCAAGGAAGAAACAGAAATGACAACTGGGAATTACACATGATTTTGACACCTTAAGACTTGGCACACTGACATACTTCCTCCAGCAAGGCCACACCTGCTAAGTCTCCCCAAACAACCTCCAAGTGGAGACCAAGTACTCAAATGCCAGAGACTATAGAGAGATTCTCTTTCATACCACTACATTACTGTCCATTTAAGTGGTTTCCAGTATTTGTCTCGTTGGAGTTTGCAGTGTAGACACTTATAATGAAATAGAATTCATTTAAACATTTGTTCCATCTTAATGGGACTTAAAACACTTTTTATCTTGGGAGTATCTTCCCTATCCAATACCAAATGATCAGCTTTGAAACTGTATACATACAAGAAACATTATACATACAAAGCAAGGTGTATTTATATAATTAGTAATATATATTAAGACTAAACAGTTAAAGAAAAATAGGCTTGCCAGGCATGGTGGCGCATGCCTTTAATCCCAGCGCTTGGGAGGCAGAGGCAGGCAGATCGCTGTGAGTTCGAGGCCAGCCTGGTCCACAAAAGCAAGTCTAGGACAGCCAAGGCTACACAGAGAAACCTTGTCTCAAAAAACCAAAAAATAAAAACAAAAATAAAGAAAGAAAGAAAGAAAAAACAAGAAAAAGAAAAAGAAAAATAGGCCATGAATTTGAGAAAGATCAAGAAGGCTGCATAAGAGAGTAAAAGAGGTACAGGGAGGAAAAGAGAAAATGATTAATTATGATTTCAAAAATAAAAAAAACAATATTTCTGATTAATATATGCATACAATTCCATTTTTAAATTCCTGGCTTCTGATTTGCTTTCATCTTAACCCCCTTTTTTAAAATAACATTTACATTTAAAATCACTGACTTGGCAGCCAATAAATTCATTATCAGTCATAAATGCCTGATTTACACAGCTGCTTGTTGGATGCATTTCAGTGCACCAGCATAACCCAAGGAAGAATACACTGTATACATGACTTTTATATCAAGACAAGTTAGGAAGAAAGCCCAGACCACAAAAGAGGATCAATGAAAGCCTACCTGCCCACTCCAAGGAGTATCTGAGCATCATTAGTAGACCAGAGTGTTGAATGGGTAGTTTGGTCCAGGTTCTAGCAAGACGTATGGGAAGACAGGCATTGTCTGATTCTTAATTCATCCTCTGATAGAGCTAATCACCATAGAGAATCCTCTGTCCTTCCCACTACCCATCCTCTGCTGTGTGAGGGCAGGTGCAGATGCACAAGGAGGCACCAAGGAAGGAGAGAAGGATGCAGAAAATGGAGCCAGCATGGCAGCCTCTAGGCTAAGTGTTCCTTGGTTTGGAGGAAGGTCACAGTTTACAAGTGTATCCAGGGTTACACCTCAGCAAAATCTGTGTTAGGACCTACTGCTGAGCGAAGCTTATCTATTCTATGCATGTCTTCCTATTCCTGCTATCTGAGGCTCCTATTTAAATCTTTAATGGCTGAAGTCTTGCTTTATTCTTTAACAAATTACCCTGTCAAATTGTATCATTTGCCACATGTGGTGGAGCATGGCTATAATCTCAGCACTGGGAAGGCTGGGACAAATAGGAAGCTGAGGCAAGTTTGAGACCATCCTCAGCTACATACGGAGATTCTATCTCAAATAGATAATAAGTAAATAAATAGCAAGTACTTTGTAAGTCACTGTTCATCACTGTATTCTTCCAGCCTTTCTCTTCTATTTGCTGTTAGGATCTCTTCTCTTCCTTTCTATGCATGTGGACACAGAAGTAAATAATGTGCAGAGGTGGCATGTCCCAAACCCCAGGACACAAGGACAAAAATAGCTGAGGGACATTTAGTTGACCCACAAAGCTGCAAATGTGGCACTCTGCAGACATCCCTCCTCCAATTACGCTCATTTCTGCTTCAAAGATAGAATCTACAGTGTGTGGGTGAGAGAGAGAGAGAGAGAGAGAGAGAGAGAGAGAGAGAGAGAGAGAGAGAGTGAGTGAGTGAGTGAGTGAGTGTGTGTGTGTGTGTGTGTGTGTGTGTGTGTGTGTTAGATAAAGTATCATGACCCCCCTTTCTGACCTGCAGGGCCCAGAAGGGTGCTCCACAGTCATTGTCTCAAAAGGAACAAAGCAGCCATTGTCTCTTTATACAAGCTCAAAAATAGAAGTGCCCTTTTCAATACCACTTGACATTGTAAAGCTCCTACCTGTTTTCTGGCCCGCTGTAACCACTGGGTTACTCATTCATATTATGGCTGTCTAGGCTTCTCAAGAGTCCTTTGCTCACACACAGCCAGCTACGTTTTTATTTTTTAAGGTTGAATAACATTTCATCTTCTTGTTTGTTTTAAACTAAATTTAGGACTGTGTGTCTCAATTCTTAATGGTGTCTGTAACAACTCCCAAATTAGAAAGCTCTTCAGATTTCACCAGCAATGTGTTGTTCCTTTGCTTTTTTTCAAATCATCTCACAGTGTTAACATAATAACTAATATTTGCACAGTACCTTACAGTTTACAAAATACTTTCAAATCTATCATCTCTAAAACGGAGATATTATTAGAAACCCTTTTCCCCTGCAGATATAGCTTTAAAGACACCAACTGGCTTAGGACAAGGTGTAAAGGGGTGTGGGGGGGGGAGTATGTCACTGGTCGAGCCCTCGCCTTGCACCTACAAAGGCTCTGGGGTCAATTCTTTGTATCATTTTCTTCCACAAAAATATTATGTAGTTTGTGTTTTTCAAGGGCTTATACTGATATAGATGTTATATTAAAGCTGGCCGCTGGTCTCCATAATACCTCAATGTTCAGCACACAGTACTGCCTCCTTTCTTGCCTTCCCATCCATTCATAGTATACATAACTGGTTATTGACTAACAAGACATAAAGCAAAACTTAGTATTTAAAGAGGCATTTTGAAAAGCAAAACATGTTTTTTGTCTACATGAAATCAAGATACAAAATCAGAGCCAGGAACTTTTACAGATACTAATGAATAATATTTATTAATTATAATGTACCACATGGTCCATATAAAGTGCTTTGCAAGCTTTCCACTACAGTTAATGTAATAATAAATCTATGAAGGAAGTATCAATATTATCCCCATTTTCTAAGTGAGAAACTTAGTTGCAAGAGGCTATGCAGCTTTCTTAAGCTAGAAAGTGGTATGATGGGGACTGAACCCAGGACACACTAATCCAATGAACATGCCCTTAACTTTTTAGTTGGTAAGATGAAGGCTGGCTCCATAATCAAATTTCAATTATAACTTCAGCTGTCCAGTTACTTACTAATGGCATTGCTGGGTAATATTTTCACTCTCTGGAATTTAGTTTGCTTTTTTGGTAAAATAATAAGATACGTTCCAAAAAATCAGTGCCCAGACAGTAGTTAACAGATTTCCACTAATATTCTACTGACACCAACTGCCCTTCATTTCTTTATTTCTGGGATATGTACTGAGCACCTGCTATGGGCACCATTCTCTAACTCTTTGCTCACTTGGTTTATAGACACTCCCCCTAGCATCCAAGGCAATGCAGTTGTACTTCTTTCTTCCCTATACATGAACAACAGAATCCACATATGGAGTCAAAACTATTATTTTCACCTTGGCTTTGTTGCTGCTGTTTCAAATGAAGTTGTAACTGCAGCATCATTTGTTTTGGAGCACACGCACTCTATTTTGTCCAGGTATCTTTTCACTCAAAATGGTTGGCTTTGTGTTATTATTTTCCAGGACTCTTTCAGCATGCTATGATTACCTGCATAAAAGAAATCAATTTTTACTACACTCACTTCCCACCTACACTTGGTTGTATTAAATCCGATACTTCCCACAGAGCACAAACAAGTCCTTCCAGCTCTGGGCAGTGGTCCTTGAGGGTTCTCTATACATGGTTGCATTTGTCCCAAGGATCCATTGTCTTTCTCCAGGATTTTAACTTTCTTTTTCCTTGGCCTTTCAAACTTTCACTTTACTTTTCGTATACAGTGATTTGGTAAAACACTTGTATAAAACATCACGTAAAAAGTGCAGGGTTTTATATACTATATTGTGACTTCAATTGCATTTCTCTGTGAATATGGCTAAGATCCAAAGCTCTGAGCTCAGTGTCGAGACTGACACCATTGTGATAAAACAAATTTGAAATTCCTTTGATTGGAACAGACATTTTATGATCTGAATATTTCTGTAAACTCAGTCCATACAACCAATGTAGCAAAAATTAGAATACATTAACAGACATAAAATTATAAATTGGACATGTGGATGAGCTTTATTGGTATTGTAAAATATTATGGCAAACCTTTCCATCAGAATTTTCTCATTTTGAGCCACTACATTAAAAATACAACAAGAGTCCTGAGTGGTGCTGACAAATTTAGATTCATGGTGTTCACTCCAGACAATCAAATCTTTAAACTTTTAGCAGATGGCCAGAATTAAGTCCTGGTGAGCTTTCTCTGTAGTGATGGAGCCAACATACAGTATAACAGACCATTGGCAAAGATGTAACTTCACCTGGAAATAAGCTCGTGCATGACAACTGCTTTCATAGCTGCATCCTAAGAGTCCCGGCATAGAGCTAAAGTCTCAGTTAATTTGGTGGGAAACCCTATTACAGGAGGATGTGGTAATGCAGGTATATGAAACTGCTGAACTGATTAGTTTGTATAGGGAAAATAAAATAGCTTCCTGAGAGGACTGAGTCATATGTGTGGTACTGATGCTCGCTGGCGTGTAAGGATAATCTGCCATCCACCTCTATTGATGGCAATTGTGTTATGGTGTTCATCACTGTCAATTAATTAAGTAATGGAGAGAAATAAATTAGGGAGGAAGAATCATGGTTTTAGAGATTTTAGTGCAGGGTCAACTGACTGCTGTTTCTGGGCCAGGGGTGATACAGAACATAACACAGAATGTACCACATGTCAGAGCAAATGTGTTCATCTCGTGGTAGCCAGGAATCAGAGCGGGGGAGATAGGAAGGGGCTAAGCAAGATATCCTCTTCAAAATGATACACACACACACACACACACACACAGAGAGAGAGAGAGAGAGAGAGAGAGAGAGAGAGAGAGAGAGAGAGAGAGAGAGAGAGAGAAAGACAGAGAGAGAGAGACAGAGAGAGAGAGAGAGAGAGAGAGAGAGAGAGAGAGAGAGAGAGAGAGGGAGGGAGAGAGAGACAGCAAGATGGAGACACAGAGAGCAGAGACAGAGACTTCCGCTACCTTGTACAGTTTCTGCTCCTCCCCACAGTGCAGCGGAAGTCTGACTTCATCCATGGACTACACCATTGATTAAGTAAGGCTCTCCTGATCTGATAATCTCTAAAACAGGCTCACAGACACACACAGGAGTGTGCTCCATTAATCTCGTAGGCATTCCTCTCTACAATCCAATTTATCATCAAGATTAACTATCAAAATAATGAAATGGAAGGGGAAAGAACAGGGAATATTCTCTTGGAGGCTTATGAATTTATACTGCGACAGTGAACACCTTTCAGCTGTGTATCTGTCAGTCTGGTGCAAAGCCCTTTAATTGCAACCATTTTAATCCTCACATTTTGTGTGATAGACACTGTTTGTATTTAACTTTCACACTTGAGGAAAGTGAGGTAAAGAATTTTTTTTCACAGCTAGTCTGAAAGGAATGTGCTGCAGCAGCAGCAGCTAACTTGGGGGATTTACCTGTGACCCTAAGAGGAAAGTTGAAGAGAGCTGATAATAGAGAATGAGTCGGACCTCAATTTTTATTATCATGAGGGAACTCAAGAGGCAGCAACAGTTTTATAGAGCACGCTGGCCTCAAACTCACAGAAATCCACATGCCCCTCTGTCTCTGAGTCCAGGACAGCCAAATCTACACAAGGAAATTCTTCCTCAAACTAACAAACTAACAAACAAAAAACAGGAAGAGACAGAGACAGAGAAAGATAGTGGAGAGAAAATAGAGACAGAGATTGAGATTGAGAGAGAGAATCACAGGAAACACGTGATATGAAGCAGTAGACTAATTGGAGAAATACTAGAGATTAAAATTTTAAGCACAGATATTGAAGGGGAGGAGGTGGTACTAAGCTTTAAAGAATCCCACTACTTTGTAAGCTAATTAAAATATTATCGAATAAAATATTATATTTAATAATCTTATTTAAATGTAGGAAACCTGAGTGGGGAGACAATGCTTTACAAAGAAAGTATGCAAAATCAAATAAATATTTATTGTTATTTTGGGGAAAAAAAGAGGCAGCAACAGAAGGAGATCTTATGACTTCTTCTATTCACTTGCAAGGATAGAACTGAGGTCATTCTCTTGCATGCTGCCTGGTCCCAGTGTGCTCTTAAAGTCACCTCTTCATCCCTCATTCAACTGAGGGATTTTAAGGCAGAAGAAAGAATGCAGTTTGATTGCACAACAAATATGTCAGACACGTCATCCTCACTTCACAGGCCAGCTGGAGAGCCACAGATAGGGCTCGGATGAGTCATCAAATACACAAAGGTGCTGGTGCCATTCCCAGGAGAGCTCAACCCATCATGTTTCTTTAGAATTTCCTTGCCGTGGTGTTTGTTCCCCCAAAAGACATCAACATTTGGCTCAGGTTTCCATAAACAATCTGGTAGGGATGCTTCATCCTGTCTTTGGTGGTCTAAAAATCTTCCCTGGTGAAGACATGGTATGCAGTATCTGTGTAGTAGCTAATGACCCAGGACACGCTGGTGTTACTGAAGTAAATTCAGTTGAGCGTAACAGGTAGTTTGCCGTGCTTTGATTTTTGACTAATTTTACTTAACTTCTAAGTTCAGGAAGGTAAGAGTTGGGCAATGTACTGTGAAGGACACAAAATGAATCACAGAGAGGATCCAAAGCTGATTAATCCCTAAGAAACATGACCCGGCTCCTACACACACACACACACACACACACACACACACACACACCACACACATACACCACACACACACCACACACACATACCACACACCACACACACACACACACACACACTACAAAGGTAGGCAATTGAACTAAGGCATCTCTTGACATCTGAAAGTCATGTTTATCAATCTATGAAATGTTAGTTGCTATAAAGATGCAGACCAGGGAATGTTCTTGAAGATACTCGGCAGGAAGATATCTCGAGCAAATTAATAAGGAAGTAAACATATGCTGGTCCAGTGACTAGTCATCCTAGCCATGATGTAAAGTATCTTTAAAAAAACAGTGGTGGTCTTTGATCTCATTTCCTTACAGTCTATAAATTTGTTCCTTGTGACTGGTACTGTGACTTGAAGTTGAACTAATTTATTTCCAGTTTAGCCCGTTTTGCTGTAGGTCGGGAGTAGATTTTCAGTTGCTGTGAACACTGCCAGATTGAACTTTTCCTCAGACAGCAAAATATGAATGAGGAGGATCTCACCCGTCATGTGACTTTTTGGACAAGAAATCAGGAGCATAATCCATTTTACCCGAGGCACATAAAGATGTAAGGAACCTCTCCGAAGCTATGTGCTCGTGTTTTTAAAGTTCTCAGAAAGAACAGAGAATAAACTATGAGCAGTTCTCTTTGGAAATAACTTTGTAGCATTCCGGCAATCCATGGCTCCAAGATCATTCCTGGATTGCATGCCTGTTAAATCAAACAGATGACAGAAAGTGGTGAATGAAAGGCATGCATAAAGTCAACTGGCTTTTAAAAATCGCATCTTCTCTGGCTCTTTCATTGCTGTAGTTTTCATACATAAATACACACACATATATATGTATATATACACACATATATGCATGCTATCCATCTTTGTTTGATTTCCAGCTTTCTTCAAATACTCCATTCATGACTGTCATTTTTCTGCCTCTCTCTCATTTTTAACATGTTCAGTATTTTATTTCCCTTCCCACTTTGCTGAGGCTGCCAGCATCTCACTCCATTCAAGTAACTGGATTTGTGCATGGTTTTATATTTTTAAACAATCACTCTAACAATATCCCAACAGTCTCTGGAGGAAGGAATACAATCTTAAATATAAATCAGCCTGAGCCAAGTGAAAGCAGGCTCAAGTAAGCATTCAATCCACCTTCCGATTTCCAAAACCATGCTGAGAAATAGCTGAGACCGGCTGCAGAGAACATGGCAAAGGTGAAAAATGACAGTGTGAAAAGCCCCTGGTTATATCAAATTTTGCCTTTTTTTTTTTATTACTTCGGACTTGCCAATAAATCTGAGAGTCCTGCCTTTTTAATACGTTTCCTGGGTCTCTGCTAACTCCAGCGTTTGGCAAGATGAAATTCCAGAAGACTTTCTAGAGTTCTTCTGTCCTACAGCAGCTGACCGTCTCAATAGGCCAGCCACGGAGCAAGAACCCTGAGAGTAGCAAACTCCAACAGTTTCTTCCCTTGCTTCCTAGATGTCCTAACAGGGGCTGCTAATGTTTGCAGTGCAGCATATATTTGAAAAACATTTCCAAAAGGCTCAAAGCACGTTGTGCAAACATAGGCAAGCACGTCTTTCATATATTTTTATACACATGCACACACATATAGAAAGGTTTTGAGATATATATATATATATATATATATATATATATATATATATATATATATCCATTTGATATATATATGTGTATGTGTATACATATATATCCATTCAGTAAGGAATGGAAAAATTGTTAAAGAAAATAAATATATATAATATTTTATTAAATCCCCAGTATGTCCAAAGAGACTTAGACATATTGTCATATTTGTTCTTGTAACTATCCATTTCGAAAGATATAAAACGAGAGTTAGTGGGGGGGGGATAATTTGGTGGGTACCTGGGTAGGGACACTTGCTACACAACTGTGAGACCCTGATTTCAGATCACAGCCATTACATACAAGTGTGGGTGTGGCTGAATATGCTTGTAACCTTCACACTGTGAAGGCAGAGATAAAAATACGATGTTTGCTGGCCAACACCCTAGCTCCAGTTTAAGTGTGAGGTCCTGTCTCAGGAGAATAAGGTGGAAAGTGAATGAACAGAACACTGGATGTCCTCTTCTGGTCGCCACATGTGTGCGTGCACAGACACAGGCACATGCACACACAGAGAGAGGGAGGCGGGGGGGTGGGGGGGGAAGGGTGTGAAGGACAAGGTGATTATATGACTTGCTAATTGTCCTCTTGTAAATGCATACAAAGACAAATAGGAGAAAAAAAGATATAGAACTAATAGGTGTTAATTCAAATCCCATACTCAACCTTTCATATGCATTATCACAGTTGAACACATATTGTTTCCTTTGATTTATTGATTAGAGAAAAAAAGGATAGCAAAGGTAAAAATATGTCAAAAAAAACTTGCTGTATAAAAATTCAAGAATTTGAACTAAAGACAACTGACTTCATATCCTTTAGCACTAACCCTAAATTCACATTTTGCCTATGTAAATAAGCCTCTTGAAGCATTCAAAAGTGAAACATGCGCGCGTGCGCAAGCGCGCGCGCACACACACACACACACACACACACCACACATTCAAGACAGCAACAGCATGCCAATGGAATCTAAGGCATGTGGCCATGTGACATGACAGTTTAAGAGGCCCGTCAACATCTTGTCATCACTGAGGCACACATGCGACTTCTTCAAATGACTTAGGAGCACAAGGCAGCAGCCACTTGGAGAAGAAGAGTGTGGCCTGAAAATTGCAAGGCCAGCAATGTAATAAGCTCCATCACTCAGGAAGAATTAGACTGCTGCTGAGCTGGATTCATACATTCAAAAGATCGTAGGAACTCAGCTAGAATAAACTCCAGATGTTAGGACGCCACAGAATTCAACCAGTGAGCTCAATTGTAATAAATTCTTTTTCCAGAAGCAATTAATAACGGTTATTTTTTTCCTTTGTTGAAATTGCTTCCATAGACAGAGTTTTTTTTTTAATCCAAACGTGATTTTCTTTCTTAACTCTTTAGAGTTAGTTATCCTCACTAAGTCAATTTTTAAGAGACAAAAGAATCTACAGGGTCAAAGGTTCTCACCTTCACTGTGTATGTACTCTGTGCCAGGCCTTCTGTTGGGTTCCCTACCTGAAAATTGGCTGGTATTGTTTAATGTCTACTAAGCAGATGAGGAAACTGTGACAAAAATGACATCAGTTGTATTTCCTGAGTCGTATCAGTAGAAAAGAACTCCACCTCAGACTCAGAGATCAAAGCTTGATCTCCAAAATAGTGTTCAATGAATTCATAGCTGGTCAAATGTGTCTTTTCAGAGGAAGCAAGTTAGAAGATCAGAAGCCAGCAAGGAAGGGCTACACTCTGTTGCAAGTCTTGGTCTTACAGTTTAAAAAAGATACAGATAAATTGGAATATGGTTAGAAAAAGAACAACCTAAGTATTAGAGGGCTCACAACCACTTCAGTTAAAGAAGGACCTCAAGGAGTAATAACACTACCTGGAGAAGAAAAGGCTTACTACTGGGCTGTCTTAATATATTTGCAGAGCCATGTTGGAGGAAGTGAAATGAGCCTGTGAACGGAAAGCCCTGTAAGAGATGGTCTACAGGTTCTTTGACAGACTGTTTCTATGATATGTTCCTCAGGACTCCAAGGAAGGGGAGCCACTAGATGTGACTTGTGTGATGAGCAGGAGATTTGATTTTCTGCTAGTACAATCTGATGGAGGCTGTTTTAAATTCGATTCTATGGGTTTACCTGGTGTAGGCCAGATAAAACACTAGGCACTTATTGTAAGAAGGAAATTTAAATACGGAAATATTAATGTTAAATCAAATGTCTCTCCTAGACCCAATAGTCAATACATAAATGCTTCATGATTACAACACCCTGAAATAATGTGCTAAATTTCTCAGACAGCAAAAGTCTCTGTTTCTTTTTCTCCACCTGGGAAGCTCTGTGACTAGTTTGTACGAGAATGGCCCCCAGGGGCACATATAGTAGAATGAATATCTGGCTGCCGGTTTGTGGAACTATTTGGCAAGGATTAGTTCCTTGCTAATGGTTCTCAACCATTACATGTGACACTTTCATACAGTTCCTCATGTGGTGGTGACCACCCCCAACGGTAAAACTATTTTCATTGCTACTTCAAAACTGTAATTTTGCTACTGTTATGAACTGTAATATAAATATCTGTGTTTTCTAATGGCCTTAAGCGACTCCTGTAAAAGGGTCATTCAGCCCTCAACGGGGCCATGACTCACAGGTTGAGAACCACTGGATTAGGAAGTGTGACTTTTTTTTTGAGGAGGCATGTTACTGGAGATGGGCTTTGAGGTTTCAAACGCCTATGTCCCCCCTTTCTCTCCCTTCCCTCCTGCCTGTGGATTCAGGTGTAAAGTTTACAGCTAGTGCCACTGCTCAAGTGTCATGCCCGCCGCCTACTGCCATGTTCCCTACTTTGATGATCGTGACCTGTAAACCTCCCCTTCCCCCCTGCCCCCCCCATGAATGTTCTCTCTTATAAGTTGCCTTGCCCATGGTTTCTTACAGCAATAGAAAAGTAACTGAGACAACCTCCTAATGGAAAGAAAGGCTATGAGAGACAACTGTACGAGGCCTGTGGCATCTACCTTTCATTTCTGCCGGGGGGTTCTAAAGAGGTAGACACACACAGGACTGTGGAGAAGCACATGCAATAATTCATCAATAATTCATGAGCCAGCTCATATGAAAACATTCCAAACAGAAAAAAAAATGTGTTGAAGTTAAAGGGAGTATCACACGTTAGAGAAGCAGCAGTTCTAATTAATGGAGAATCTTTTTTTGGCTAAATGTCATTGTGCAGCTGTCTATGGAGTGGGTCCATGAGTTGAACATTGGAATTAATTAACTGAAATATCAAGTTCATTTTTTAAAACAAGGTGAAGTTAGTCTTCATGACAAACACAATGAGAAGGTAGAACCAGTTTAGCAAAGACCCAGGAAGTGGAAGTGGTTACAACTTCAGCTTTGATTGAAGTGATCTCCCCCTCCCCCCAGTGAATAGCAGACATAGTTTTTAGAAGTCACCACAGTCAAATTCTTACATTTGTTCCTCTTTTGATTTCAAGTACCACTAGACTAGTATCTTCTATATGGACCATATGCACATAGAAGCAAAAAGCACAAGAGTTGTTGAGTATGCTGCTCAGACCAGAGCAAGCCTTATCTGAGATGCCAAGTAACTCCCAAGATTTCTTAACCTTTCAAAAGAACTACACAGTTTTTATTGCCTGGGTTGTGTGATTTCCATTGTGGGACTAGCTGTTGTCAAGACTTGAAAGTAAGAAACAACTGAATTTTAAACTTCCTGTATCCTTGAAGTCTTCTGTTTGCTGACACGCAGTAACCTTCCAAGTAACTATCCCCTGGGTAGTTCTGGATTGAAATGTACAACTATAAAGGCAGCAGCATAAACAGTTATTCTCCGATGACCAGACTTGAACCATTCTGTCTCCCTTTGCTATTCTGCTGTACTTTTCAATTTCACAGAGATTAACTTGAGTCCACATTTCAACCCCACACCCTTCTTGGTCAGGATGGGATGTATCCTCTCAACTTCCTGAGCCAATACCAACACAGAAAAAGAAAAACTATCCATGTCTCTAACCCATACTCTGTGAACTAAGGAGATGTTTTTTAATAGAATTGTTGGTTTTAATTTTCTCCTAGTAACAGTCATTTCTGAATCATGATTCCCAAAAGGCTCCTGAACGTTGAAGGATTAATCAATCCCTAGCGTGAAAGATCCCAAAGACACCCACAAAGTGTCATAGCTTACTTGGGTCAAAGGAGAACATGGGGTTAGTGAGTGAAGCCAGGAATCAAGAGACATGTGTCCACAGTTCCAAGGTCAAAGGTTTTCTTGGGGCTGCTACGTAAAGAACTATGGCCCAATGCCACCGTTTCCTACATTTTAAAAATGTAAAAGAAATTACTTGTATTCCTGTCAACTACGTATGTTCTATGAATTTAGAGTTTAGACTGCTCCATTTTGGAAGCTCACACTGATTTATCTTCTCCCAGAGTTCTTCTCCAGCAAACACTTGTTTTCACTTATCAGCCTCCATTTCGCCTGACTCCCCATAACTCTGAAGATTAGCCCATAGTAGATCGATAAGTACAGATATTTTCAACGTGCATTAGAGTTCCACCCAAATAACTCCACCATAATTGGAACCCATTGTGTCATAAGTCTAAAAGGTATTCAATACACATAACCATGCACCCTCATAGCTCACAATGGAGTACAGCATGAGGAATCAGTCTCCACCATCTTAACCATGTGCGTAACTGAAAGCTACGCCTCTCATATCACGTATTTCTTTTTTTTATTATTAATTTATTTATATTACATCTCAATGGTTATCCCCTCCCTTGTATCCTCCCATTCCTCCCTCCCTCCCATTTTCCCCTTACTCCCCTCCCCTATGACTGTGACTGAGGGGGACTTCCTCCTCCTGTATATGCTCATAGGGTATCAAATCTCTTCTTGGTAGCCTGCTATCCTTCCTCTGAGTGCCACCAGGCCTCCCCAACCCCTACCCATATCATGTATTTCTATCCAAGGAAAATGTCAAAAAAAAAAAAAAAGGCAAGGTTTCTGTTAAATGGATATAAATTGTGTGTTATTATACAGTTGAGGGATTCTAAGTTGAGCCCTCATCATCTGGACACTATCCGTTGTTGGCTCTCTTTCTTAACAATTAAACTTTAGTATACAACCCAACTAGCTTACACAAAAGGGAAAAAAGGTTAAAAGGAAAAAAGAGCGAACCTTCTGGTGTCCATTCCACGGACGGGTCCCTAAGTGTCTCTGACCTGCGAGCTGGTCTGGCCTGTTTGCTAATCCTCTTCCAGATCTTCGATCCTCTGTGCTCAAGCCCAGTCTGACCCTGCTGCTCCTCTCTCTGTCCCTTCTGCTGGCCTGTCTGTCACATGCAAGGGGTGGTCTCCCTCTCTCATTGAGGGTCAATTAGAAATACAATAGTCCAGGTGGAGTCTCCTGGTCAGCTTCCTGAATTCCAGGCCCAGGATGGCTCCACCCAGTCTATCTCAAAATTAATCTCAGGGAATATTTGTGGTGTATCCAAGGGCAAAGCCCACCAAGACTGCTTTCACCTGTGACAAAGCTTACAATTCTTCCCACAATCCGTATTTGTAAAATGAAGGAATTTATGAGGCAGCCGATTTTACTGAAGCAGTTTTAGGGTTTGAAATTATTAAACTGCACATTGGGTCCTACTCATACTGGGACAAATGGAAAACATTTAATAGCTCCTAAACAAGTCCACTTTTGCAACAGTGAGGCCAGATAGAGGCTACAACCTTTTGACTCTCAGGCAGAAAGTGAAGCATATGAGAAAGGATGTTAAGTCCAGAGTTTCAGAGTTTGCTGGCCTATTTATCTACTGAAATGTTAGTGTATCCTGCTTCTGGCCATCAGTGAAGCCACCATTTTATGTGATGTGCTTCAACAGATTGTTATTTTGACTTGAATTGAAAATGATACTGGAAAAGAAACCAACTTCGTAAATTTTCTCTTATTCGAATCAATTGTGACACAGAGAATGCTATTATTACAGGATGATAAGGAACAGCCTTATTATTTTTAGGTACTGTGTAAATGTATTGCAAGAATGGCTGCATGAATAGGTTTCAGAAAAAGTCAAGAATACAGATATCTTCCTTAAACAGTCCTTTGGATATTGGCAAAGGAAAGTAAGAGTCGCCTTTATATAAATGGTCAAACATAAAACATTATTAATATACCTTAGCAAATAATACATTTTCCACAAGTAGCTCTCTCGAGCACGTTTTAGTTTTGACTCATGAGATTATTATAGTCTGGCCTCCAAGTGGAAACCTCACCAAAGCTACACAGCTAGTCGCACCTTATTCTTTTGGTGTCTAAGGTAATGGAATCTCGACTTCCATTGCCACCTCATCCGAGGCACATGATGGATCTGTTGGTATCAGGAGGATCTCCCTCCTGCCTTGGTTCCAGGTACCTTTGACTCAAGTGTAAGCACATGCCCCAGGCAAGGCCCTGAGAATAGAGCACAAGATTTGAAAAGAAACTTTTCTGCTTTCTTTTGTTTTAATTATTAAATATTTTTAAATTTTTTACATGTATATTTACATTATTACACATATATACAATAAACTACCTACAGCAAGAAGAATCATGACACAATCAGGAATTATATAAATGTTACATTCTTAGTGTTTTGGCTATTTGTATTTGGCAGCCTCGAAGAAACCATCTTATGCATTTGGCATTGTGCGTATTTCTCACTGTCACAAGCATGTGCTGCACGCTCTAGATGTTAGCAGTCAGATTGTTTACATTGGTAAAATGATGCTGCAAAGGAGTACTGTGGCAAAAAAATGATAGAATTCAAAAAGAAAATGTGATTGTTTAACGATACAGATAGGTAGCAGAGCCAAGCCTTTCCCCTGAATCAATACACCTATTTTATTAGTAGTATCAATGTAAGTCAGATGTTTGATAACTTGCAGCCATACATATTTAAATAAATTGGATTCATAATTTTTTCAACAAGCATGTACATGGATCTGTTAAGTGCTATGCTTTCGTGGCCTCAACCAAGTTGTGATCTGGTAGGAAAGACCAAAAAAGTAAATACCAAGGTGGGGGTGGTGCAGTGAGAATGATCTGGGGGAACACTGACACAGAGCTTTCTAGAAATAATGCAAGCTGACTTACGTGTTGTCGTGTCCCGCTCCTCCCAGTGCTGGTGGTAATGACTTTTTCTCCTTACCCAGACAGGCCATTCTTCAGCTTTTAGAATCCAACTTTGAAAAATCAATATTGATACCTTTATATGAATTGAATTTAAAAAATCTGTTACTTTTCTTTTAATGAAAAATATCTGAAATAAGTATGAAAAGGATATTTTTGGAGGTCTGTTTAGGCAGTTCTAATCCGTGACTAACTGGCAAATTTGAACCAAGACTATATAGAGACTAGATCAAGGTAGATGAATGGCAGAGGTAACCCACTCACTTGGTCACTCAGGAGGCAAGCACAAAGGATGAAAAGCCCTGTTTCTGCCAGTGCCCTGTCCTTAATGACCTAAAGACCCATTCTAGGCCTTAATTCATAAAGCTTCCATTGCCTTTTATTAACACAACTTGGAGACCAAAAATGTAATGCTTAGTCCATCCAAACCATAGCAGCATCATTGTGCCTTGAAGCTCATCTGTTGCAGAAACAAGCCTTCAGAAGAATGTTGCTTTTTGATCAAACGAGAAGCCAAAAAATTTGATTAAAATGATGGAGTAGTGCTATCTAGCTATTACAATGTTGGCAACAGAAGCATTTAACTGATTGCTGTATTAAAGCTACTTAGTAACTCATTGGGACTAGACGAAAGCACGTAATAGGATCTGGGAAATGATATGCCACAAAAAATTAATGATGTAAAACAGAGCATTCATTTGTCTTTCCTGAGGTGAGGATGATATCTCTCCTCCAAGTACATCTAAAAAAAAAAAGAGACTACTGTGTCTGAATGGCTCTAGAATGTTCTACTTCAGCAGCTTGATTTACTGATGCCCTTCTGTACATTGGCCTTTCCACCTCCAATCTAGGACCTACGGGGAGCTTGCTTTATTATTATATCAGTAGAGAGGAGAATTTTAGTTTTTACGTTTGTCTAGTTTTTATTCTCTGACAGTTCCACACTGGTATATAATGAATTCCCATCTTCTCACGCCCCGCCCCCAACCCCCATTCTGTGTTTCTCTATCTCAGCTCCTTTCCTCTTCTACTGAAACTCTTAGTCTGTACTGGTCCTGTTCCTACTTCCGTGCCACTTGTGTGTGTGTGGGGGGGGGGGACTCGCTGAGTTAAATAGTGATGCCTGCATGAGCACGAGTGGAAGGTTCGTTACTTTACTGGAGCTGAAGTGACGTGTACATAACCTGCACAAGATGGATCCCACCAAACTTCGTCATAGACGGGGGAGATGCTCATGGGGCCCCGTGCCTTATTAAGGAACTACTGACAGTTAATGGTGGCTGGGCAAGGGGTTTAACAGTTTACTGTATTAGCATGATAAATTATCCATGTTCCAAAAGTGGATTATTTTAAACTCTTATTTTCTAGTGGAACACTTGTCCCTGCCAACATTTGTTTTAATGGTATTCTTTATGCACTGTGAAGTGAAAACCGGCTACTTCACAATTATAGACTAGGTATTTCCGACCAGTGGATACGGAGGAAATTGTAATGTAGGTAGACACTGTGTAACCTGGGGAACAGGGCTGGGCAAGTGAGTTCTCATATAAGAAACAAAATAAGCTGGATCCTACCATACAATGGTGTTATCTCAGGACACCCTTTAAGGAAGTGAGAGGAATGAAAAGTGAGGAGAGAGGTTAAGAAACGCCAAAAAGGACATAAAACATGTACATTCATTAAAAGGGTAAATCCAACAAGGGTCAACAGTGGGTGCATGGCACATGGTGAGGGCGGGCAACCTGTTCGAACTTTGCAGAAAGATGACCTGCCAGAGCAGAAAGAGGTTGCGTCTAGAGCTCTATGCTACTTTGTATAGGTTATCTGAGAATAATTTTGAAAATTTCTCATCACATCCATTACGTACTTCTGGTTTGGATGGCCTTAGTTAGCGTTACTGTTGTTGTGATGAAATACTTTGACCAAAAGCATATTGGGGATGAAGGAGGTTATGATGCTTATTCTTCCTTATACTGCAGAAACACACAGGGCGGGAACCTGGAGGCAGCAGCTGATGCAGAGGCCATGGAGGGGTGTTGCTTACTGGCTTGCTCCCTATGGCTTCCTCTGCCTGCTTCCTTATATAACCCAGGACCACCAGCACAGGAATGGCGGTACCCACAGTGAACAGGGCCCTCTCACATCAATCACTAATTAAGAACATGCCATACATGTTTTCATTACAGCCCTGTTTTTTGGAGGCATTTTTTCAGTCTCTCGTTTGCTATCCTCCTAGGGTCACTCTGTTTATGTCAAATTAACATGAAACTAACCGGCCCCCAAATCTTGTATTCTATAATACATGTTAGCACAAAGGTATAGTCCAACTACCTATATAAGCTATGAATAACGTCACCGTCCTTGACACTACCACCCAACTTGAAGAACTATGTTAACTCTTACACAATTATATGTGTGCTTTGCTACTTCTCTTTTTTCCTTTTTCTTCCTCATATCAGTCAACCTACCATAACAAATTTTATGTTAGCATTTCTTTGCCATTTATAAAAAAAGAGAGATGTGTCTTTTCTATACCACTGAACAGTGTGCTGCTTGGTTGTTGTTTTGGTTTAGTTTTTTATTTTGGCTTGATGCTTGATACTAACCATGTCATCCTATGTGATTATCATGACTTGATGTTTTGGGTATTTCTAAAAGACTTGTTCGTGTACAATTCTCGCTATGATTTGTTTGTTTCTATTACATTAGAGTCCACTGGGAACATATATGTTCACCTAAGTTCCTGCTGATGAACAGTATATTATGTCACATGTTCTGGTGAAATGCATAACAATTTCCCAGGTATACCTACGATAGAAACTGACGGGAGTTATGATGTAAAAGTTTAAAATGTATAGTTTAGCATACTATATTTCTCACATCATCAGCATTTAGGGGTATCAGGTTTCTTCAGTTTTTACCAAACAGGAAAAGAGTAAAATGTTTTTTACTGTATCATCAGTTTGAATGTCCATGGATACAAATGAAACTTTCTATCTATATAAAATTATTTCTTCCCTTTTAAGATATGGCTGCATTTGCTCCCTTCCTGCTCTTCAGTTGAAATGACATCACAGTTCTAGAACTATCTCGCTTTTCTGTATTTTAAATATACTGTGGCAAGAGTATGTTTTCTGTCCAATTTGTCAAAATTTTAGATTATTGCCAATTATCCTTCTTTTGAAACTTTTTGATTGTTTAAGTGTCTCTCTCTCACACACACACACACACTTCTGTTCTTCATTGTGTATCGAGCGAGCATTTCTTATCTGTATAGTCTATCTTTCTCTCTTGATCCAATCACATTTTTTACATCTTAATAGGTTTGTGTAAAAGAAAAACTTTTAATTTATTAACACTCAATTTAAATATGCTTACATCACTTAGAATTATATTATTATCTATGTTATATTTTCATGGGAAAACCCCATTTTTCTAGCATTTTAGTTTGCCTTAGACATTTTAATATGTCTGTACCCATGAAGTCTAGTATGTAACCCAGTTCACTAATCCTACCTTGGAAGAATACAAGGATCCTTGACACAGCCCTTGACTAATATTCATACAGTGCTGTTTATATTTAACTTCCTGAGTTTGACATGATTACAGTTGTTTTAATATACATGGTGTTTGTTTTTATTTTTTCTTACTAATTAGACTCTCCCCACTGTTTCTTCTTATATTAGAAACTCTGCATTAAGATCATTTATTTTTCTTCTGAGAAGGCACAGCTTCTGTAGCCCCCTAATGACAATGTAGTGGAAACCTATTTTGTTGTGTGGTTTTTGTAAAATGCTCCTCAGGTTAAGATGATACAGTGTTTTCTCAGCCCTTTGACATCATTATCAACTGACCAGTGGGAGCCATTGGTATTTGGAAAACTTTGCTGTCAGTTTTTAATCCTCTGGTTTTCTACATTTTCTACCCAGGTAGTTTCAGGGGGCGTTAAATATTCTTATATCCTGAAATGCCAATGGCTATGTTGGGTTTGTGTTTCTGCATGTTTATTCTGCTGCCATGCATTATGCCTCCCCATCCAAAGTCCCATGTTTTCATCAGTTCAGGAACGTATTGAATTTCCACGTTGCACCTCTATTATCTCCAGACTACCCACTGGCACTGCAACCGGACAAGTGTGATTGATATCCTTATACTTCTCTCTACATCTTCTATATCTTTCAAATTATTTCTACCTCATTTTATCTATGGCATTTTATTAAGTCTCAGTATTATTTGTGTCTAATTTTCTGAGTTTGACATTTTGATTAAGGGTAGGAATGGATGGTAAGGATGATTATGAAACAGCTTGTCATTTTCAAAGCCAGAAAAGACATCTACTATTTTTGGATAACTTGTATTTTCACAAAATTTCCATCCAGTTTCCTAAAGCAAATCCATAAAACTCATACCGTACAATACTTTTTCACTTTAAAGATGCTTCAGCTTTTATATTTTCCCAGTATCGTATAAAACCATTCTTATCCTAAAAACAAACAAACAACAACAACAACAACAAAACCAAAATGAGGTCTATACCAAACTTCAAAAATCAAATGCCAGTTTAGAAACGTAAATGTCAATGCAGCTGATGCTCTTGCCAGCACTTGCATTGGCTTATGGGATGTGTTGTCCTATCACAAGCCCTTCCCAGCCTTTTCCCAGTGCTGTGATGCAGCAAGCATGCCTGAATCAGAGGCCAGCACCACACTCTGTGAGAGGATCACTCATTGGTCTCAAAGAACAAGACAGAAGGAAGCCCTAAGTTCTTCCCATGCACCTGAATGGCCCTGCTGAGGAGCAAATTAACGGACTGTTAACTTGCTTTAAAATTACGGACCACAGACTTCTAATTCTTAGCAATGAAAAAATAGCCACATTTCAATATCAATAATTTAACTAAAGCCCCAGAGGTATGTTAGGAAAATTAGTATGATTTGTTGTATACAAACTTAAGCTACACTGCTACTATAATAGTGTTTGTCTTTAAATTGTAATATCATCTGAAATACAGCCTTTAGTTTGCTGCATATTTGTAAACCCCCCCCCACTTTCCTACAGATTTTATAGACCAAGTAGATGAGTGGGTATACTGTGATCTTAGAAAAGAATATTAAACACACATGTATTCTGTATATATCCAGTAATAAATTATAGTACCATTAAGATTAAACAGATAATGTGTGTATCCTCCATTTCTCATGTCCCATCCCTCATCCCATGTACAGAAAAAATGTGGAACTTATTGTCCTGATTTCTTTACCTTTTACATGAGTTCAGCATTTGTTAATGTCAGCATGTGGGGCTTATGTCTCCATAATGCGTTGTTTATTGATGCTGATAAGGGGGCAGCAGTATGAGAGTGGCAGTCTCTGGTGCTGCTTGGAGCCAACACAATGATCTTAGTAGGTTTTCTGACTCTTGAGGCCATGCCTTGTGACTTACAGCCTGTTGACCACAATTCAGTCCTTTCAACCAGGGCATTGCCGCTTACTAAAATACAAATACCTGTTGGCAGAAAATACCTTAGCCTATGAGTAGCCTTAATAACCCACAATCCATTAACGTTGAGATATTTCTCAGAGGACCTTGTCTGCGAGTGAATCTGGGGCTACGGAGAGCTCCGGCGTGAGTGAGAGGCAGCTGTGAACGAGGCCACTAACCATCAGGAGAACTGTAAGGATGATGGCCCCACAGGCAGATTCTATAATGTAAATTCTGAATCAGTACTGATTCCTGTTTTTTGCTACCAGTGGGAAGCCATTGCAGGCAGAAAAGAGGAGACCAGGAACAATGAGGCTAGGGAGACTGATAAGAAACTCATCGAATTCCTCCTTTTCCCTGTCTTTATTCCTAAGTGATTTTTTTTAATGAACAAAATAAATCCACATGAAATCTCTATGAGTCTAACCCAAAGGACATAGTATTCTGCAAAATTTCATCCTGAATCTCTTTATATGAGAGGTCCAGAGAGTAGAGAGAACCCTCAGAAATCAACTTACAGAGAATCAAAAGCATGCAAGTGTCAAGAGTAGACTACAGGTTGCTCATTCCATGTGGATGACTTTATGATGCATTTGTAATTCAGATCCTGACTGTTAAACATAATCACAAAACTATGAGAAGTCACACTCCAAGTGGATGGCTAAATGTTTTACCAAACTAAAATTAGATATGTTCACATAGCCTCATATTTTCTTTTCTCACATTTTTCCAATGAATAATCAAAAATTTTAAAAAGGAGCTATTTCTGTGTACTGTATACTGAAGAAATGTAAGAAAAAAATAAAAATAATAAATGAAGTGTTTGTTAAGAGTTTAATGTAGGCTCTCTGGGAAATACAAGTGAAACATAGTGTATAGGATGCTGAATGTGAAATAATGTTCAGCCCTTGAGTTGTGAATGCCCTTTCAACCATCATTAGAAAGACTGGCAATTAGAGCAGGCAAATACTCTTAGGCAGATGACCTAAGGTAAGATGTTGGATATCCACTCAGATCAACACACACACACACACGCACACACACACACACACACACACACACACACACACACACTTACTATTGTATAATAAAGAGTCTGTCCCCACATCTCCTGGAAATTCTCAAAGTTAACAAAGTCTCAAAGCCAAATTTGAGTATCCTTGAAGCTTTCTCTGAGATCAGGATCCCTCCTTAGAGTAAGTGGCTTGGCCAGTGAGAATTGCCAAGCTGCTAGAGGTGAGCTCTAGCCTGGGCTGATAAAGCAGAAAACATAGAGATTAAAGGAAGGTGCAAGGATGCCACAGTATGGTTATTCATGATTCATAATGTCAGAAGAAACTTAATACAAGGAGAGAGAGAGAAAGAGAGAGAGAGAGAGAGAGAGAGAGAGAGAGAGACTGAACTCAAGTCATAAAACCTGAATTCTGAGATAATCATAGAGAAACCCAATAAAAATGTTAACATGTAAGATTTGCCCATGTGTGTGTCTGGGTGTCTGTATGTGTCTTTGTATGTCTGTGTGTTTCTGAAGAATGAAACCAAGAATCTTAAGCTTATTAGGCAAATGCTCTACCATTATGTTACAATATTAAACTTTGAGATTTACTTTTATGGAGTGTGTATGTGTCTGTGTGTGTCTGTGTGTGTATGTGAAAAGTAAATCAGGTTAGGTTTCCTGGGTAAAAGACTAACAACAGTGGTCCTGTGGGTCCTGGTCCTTTTGGGTCACATATCAGATATCCTGCATATGAAATATTAAAATTGCAATTCACAACAGCAGCAAAATTACAGTTACAAAGTAGCAACAAAATAATTGTATGGTTGGGGGTCACTACAACATAAAGAAGGGTAGCAGCATTAGGAAGGTTGAGAACCATTGGACTAAGAGCATTGACTAGCAAACCAGCCTTCCTTGGGAAGAACAGCATCTCTGTCCTTATGCTCAACAATAAATTATAAGAATCATCCTTGTAGTCATTCATAAACATATTAAGCAATTACATTATTCCAGGTCCCATACTGAGTAAATGCAGAAACTTAGGCAGAAGCTGTCATACAATACAGACAGAGTGAAATTGTACCAGTTTTCATTTGCTAGCCAAGGGCTGACATTAGAAGACAAGTTCAACTTTCAAATAGCCATGACTGAGACCTTCATAAAACTCATGTGATTAATCACAAAAGCTCTTTGGTCTGCAACCTTTTCAGAGAGAGATGTCTTATAATGATTTAGCATGCATATCTTGAAAGACAGTTGAGGAAAACATCACTAAGTTCTTTCAGGTAGCATTTAGGGAACTTTGGGGTTGCCACATCTGTTCTCTGGTACGGACATGCCCAGCCATCTGTTCCTTTCACTCAAGAGGGCAGAATCCTATTCCATGAGCCGGATTTTCACTTCTCAATTTAGAACCATGTATCTTACATCATGGTCCAAGTCACTTCCTGGTAAATAATCACTGACTTTAGATCTGTAAGAACAACAAACATCGACTGCCTTGTTGGCATATGTAAAGTGTTGTCCACTTGATGGACTATATATCTTAATGACCAGTAAGTGTCCTAAGGCTTCAGCTGAGAAAATCCTGAAGGATCATCTTTTAATCCATTATTGCTTACAGTTTGAGAAGCCCGATGTCCAGATTAAAAGCAATGAGATTTATGTTATGGTAAGTAAATCTTCTCTTGAAGTCTGAAAGGTGTTTTAAATGAGTAAACCAAGCTTTTTAAACACCGCTTTGAAGCTTGTGACATTTTGTCCTAGTTTTACAGTGGAAAGGATTCCTTAGCAATGTGTTGAGAGGCAGTGTGAGTTCATTCTGAGTCTTTGATTATGTTTAATAGCTTCACTGTCAGACGGTGAGTCATGATCTTTTGCTTCTGTTTAACAGTTTGTATTTACACCTCCTTGCATTTGATAAAAGCAGTGATGGGCTCTGCTCATTGACAATGATGACTTCTGTATTTTAATCAGTGCAGAGGAAAAAATAAAATAGCTTGCTAGGGTAGAAAATCCCTCCCTCCCACCACTTTAAATTACAGGAATCATACACACACCCATGTATAATGGCTGTGGCTTTAACTGTCAGCCAATCCATCATTTGATTTTCATGAGTTTTCCTTTCGTTCTATGAGCTTCAATTTAACAAATGAGGTTGAGAAGAAATATTACCTTTTCTATTGCAACCTTAGATGGAATAGTCATTCCTGATCATGTCTTTGTAATAGTTTATCTGAAGGAGATGAAATCAATCCAGTATGATTCTTTCCGCAATCCGGTAAGGTTGGATCTATCCAGGAGTAAGGTGTGGTCAGAAAGAATGAGCTAAGAAGTGAACCTGACATTACTTCATAGATATCAAACTACAATAACTATTAGAAATTTATCTGAAGTTTATCCCCCACTAGGCTGCTTTAAAGAAAATTCTTCTGGAAAATTTAAAATTTAGCTTTTGGTCTGCTTTTTTCATGAAGAATAATATTCTCACTTAAGCAGCAGTAGTCTGAAAAGATGTTTCATATTTTTGAGGTCGAGGTAATTTGGAGTTGGTACCTGACTACCTTGGCCTAAACTTATAAGATAGGAGTCTGTTTAGGATCCAGTAGAGAGATAGAGTATCAAAGGAAGATGGAGGTAGTTAGGCTTTTTGTATAAAGGTTCGGATATAAACATGTCGGCTTTGTAAAAAATACTGTTAGAACGTGAATGTGAAGCATCCCGTAGATGCTTGAGTTTAGTCACTTGGTCCCCAGATAGTGCTGCTGCTGCTGCTGCTGCTGCTACTGTTGCTGCTGCTGCTGTTGTTGTTGTTGATGGTGATGGTGATAATGTTGTTGTTGTTGTTGTTGATTACTTCTTGTCTGGTACTTGGTTACATGGAGGAGAAAAGAAATGAGTTCAACCCTGCCACAACTATTCACCATTGCTGTTGTACCATAAAAAAAGGCATAAGCAACATAATGGATGTTCGTGGCTATACTCAAATAAAACTTTATGCATCAAAGCAGTGGTAGGTTATATCTGGCATATTACTAAAAAAATCCTTGTTATATTTACTGTCTTGACCTTTCCATACATAGAAAATTATTTTTAACAGTTTCCTTAGATTTTCAGTGTATACATATAATTTTCCATAGCACCAACAAGCCCTTATTGAAGGCTGCCAGTACCTTAAGGACCAAGTTCTGAGGTAAAGGACAGATGAGGATCCAATAGGATAATGATAGGGCTATTCAATCATGATATTCAACTATGTTTTACCAAATGCTAACCATATAGTGTAATGCATATTGAAGTCAGGGAAGAGAAGGATTAGGGGAAATAGCTTTTCAATATATCCATAAGAAAGAAGGTACTATTCAAGCACTAACTGATACAGGATGGTGATGACTCGGCTCTAGCCTTGTTGACAGTTCAGGGAGACACAACCAGCAGGAAAAGTTGCTGACAATGAGCGTGTGTGTTGCAAGGGGAAGAATTTAAGGAACTACAGGAAAACACGAGAAGCAAACAAGGTGAGGCCCAGGAGCCATGCAGGAACACAGAAATCCCTGCTGCAGGCAGCTTGCTTAGTCACTCAAGTTCTTCCTGGAACACTGGGATACTGCAGTGTTTAATGAAGGTGCCTCTATAATGTGTGACCATATTTCTGAGGAGCAGATCAGGAAGAACTCAGCCCATACCACTGCAGAGATGGGAGATGGATACAATAACAAGCCCAGAGCCAGGCCTGGATTGGCTGAATTGGAGCTGAGGGCATTGTACTCATATATGCCAAAGCTGTGACAGCTTAAGATGGATTATTTCTTTTTAAAGTCTTCGTATGGAAATCAGACATCATGCCTAATACTGCAGCGTTCTGTGAGTCTTCTGTTCTGGAAGTCATATTGCCACCCCCTTTGACACATAAGGGATTTCTTACTGTTAAAAGAGTCTGAGATGCACTGAGAATTTGAGCTGGAAATGGAAGCCTTTTCAAGATGGAAAGAGAAAGCAACAACACAGAGCACAGTAGGCATGGCACACAGTTGGCATGAGTTGTTTTAATACAGAATGATTTTAAGTAAGGAGAACAGCACTGTTAAGTGTGTGTGTGTGTGTGTGTGTGTGTGTGTGTGTGTGTGTGTGTGCATGTTCCACATGGAAATACATATATTCACATGCAAAATCCTTTCTACATTTTATGACAAATAAAATTAGAAAGGAATACTTGATGACACGTCTAAAGGGGCCTATATATGTAAAGCATATTGCTTGTATGGTGCTGAGAAGACTGGTGAGTGTGACATTGTACACCATTTACATATACTCATTGTGGATTTTCCAAAAGAGATACTTCTATTTTTAAGTAAGGTGCAAGGCTCTACCATGAGTGGAGAATAACATTCTCCTTCCACATCACAGTGAGTTGCTTCCCTGGGTAAGATTTGCCTGACAGAAAAACTGTACTGCTGTTCCAAGAAATGAACATATGCCAGTGAAAGGATGCTCAGAAGGCAAAGAAAAGAAAGCCTTTGTCTTAGCATTTCACAATACTTGGGCACAACAGGAAAGAATGTCACACGTATCTTTGGCAACTACTTTTGGGGCGCTGCCATGGAGCTGTAAATGCCGAGAAACTGAATTTGAGGACATCAAGGTGAAGCGAGCCAGAATGACACTGAAAGCACAGGGCTGACTTTACCTAACAGCTGGAACAATGACAAATCCAAATGGGTGTGGCCAAGACCCGTGCTAGGTCACCTACCTACAGTTACAAGCTGATTCTGAAGAAAAAAATTAGCCATACAATAAACCTGTACAAACTTGCTTCTACATGCCGCTCACTGGAGAGTGGAGTTCTGGCTACAGAACCTGGAAAAAACAAATGCAGTGGTTTGGCTGAATTTGGTAAGTAGCAAATGCACTCAGCGTTTACTCTGCAAAAAGAAATATAAAATATAGAGAAACTAAGATAATACTACAATCATGCACGCTTGTCCAGATTAAGCTAGTACTCAGAATCATGCCCCTAGTTGGGACTTAAGTCTGAGCAGGCTACTGGAGATCGGCCATGCTAGGCACAAAGGGCCTCTGAACAGCCTCTCTGAATGTCTCAAAGTCCATGCAGACAGGGATAGTCGGGCACGAAAACATGAAGATCTCTGCTTAGATAGGATTCTGTCCCCTACCATCTTCATAGCCGTCCTCTTCTCTCCGTGTGGAGATGTAAAGTCACTTCCCAAATGCTTTGTCTTGATTTCAGATAAGCCACTGTTTTCATCGCAACAAAGTAGTTCATCAATGACTTTGAAAGTTTTACTCTCTAATGCAGTGTTTATCTAAACTGCCTCATCACAGACCAACGTGGGGGGCCTCTTAGAGAAGAGCTCCGGACTGGAAGTCTGAGGCAGATTCCTCCAGATCAAATCCACGCATCTTCTCCATTCAATTTGCAAGTTTCGCATCTGTTTTATACAATAGGACACTGAAAATGAGATGAATACTTGAGAACAAAGGCAATAAAGTGTTATTATAGCTGATGGAGGAATGATTTGTCTCAAATGCCAATTGCTTAGAGCAAGGATTTAGTAAAAATCAAATAATATATGGTTACCATATTGGCAATGTATTCCGTTATTGATCTCCTATGGAAATCAGATTTCAGACAGGAAAAAAGGCCTGGCATGCTTACCACCATATTTGAGGGCAAGCGTCTGTGATGAATTGTTATCAAGTTTCTTACTGCTTACAGTACATTTTCCGAAGCACCCTGATACTTAGGCTCATAACTTTTTTATGTTACTTGATTTCTAGATTCTATAGGTCAATAAAACTGAAAAGTGAAGGTTTTATGATCCAGAATAAGGTTATGCTGCAGCAAAATTCTCTTATGTCTGCATTAGTCTTACCGAGGGAGTTTATTTAAAAGAGATTCCCAGAGCTTCATCTTCCAAGTCTCCATGCAGAGGTTAAGGAGAGTCCGTGATTCTGTATTTTACACTCAATGGCTCAAGTACCAGGAGGCTTATTGATGGGGGCTTGAGACAAACGACAATAGATGCATCCTTCTTTTGAGTCTAAGAAAGAGGACAGGAAAGTTGAGAGGCTTAAAATAGCTGAAATCAGAGCTGATATCAAGCCTCTGGGTCAGGGTGCTAAATCCTTTCAAAAGAGAGGAAAGTGATAAAAAGAAATGCACATACAGCTGGGCCACTAACCTTGCTCCCTACTTCACCTGATGGACGTTGAGCCCTAATCCCCTGCAGTGTCCGATGCACATACTGAGTTCAGCACTCCGCTTCCTGAGAATCAAGACAGGCTTAGCAAGCAGCACTAAACTTACAAAGGCAAGAGCTTCTCAACAACACCTGAAAACAGTAACAAAAATGCCAATCCCATAACTATATCACCTCTACGCAATGCATTTTCAAACATCTGGTTGGTGTGCTTAGCCTACAGTCATCCAGATACGGCAGGTCTGTGTGCCTCCCCCATGTGTAAGCCTTCTGTTTCAGCATTTCCGCGCTTGATAGTCAGTGTCTGGTGAGCACGTAGTCGCGTGTGGAGAAACAATGCACTTAGAACCACATAGTCCCGCTTTCAAACAGATCTGGCCCCAGTGGTGGATTTATAATTCAAATATTCAAATCCCAGGCAAAGTTTCATCTGGAATCATGTTACATGTGGTGTTCACTGCTCAGGCCAGCCCATAGAAGGCTCCTCAGTTGTGACACAGCTGACATGGGGAAAAGACTTAAATAGCCACCTGAGAAACGGGAAGGTCATTGCGTCCCTGAAAGTTGGAGGATGAAGATGAGGGGAGGACTTTTCTTTCTTTCTTATTCTACTGTCATCTCCCTGGACCTCTCCTTCTTTCCCTCCCTTTCCCTCTGGAGAATTCTATGTCCCCATGGTCTCCACTCCTATGCCCAAAACTTGTATTCTTTCATTTGTTTTTGTTTTTTTTGGGTTTTTTGGTTTTTCGAGACAGGGTTTCTCTGTGTAGCCCTGACAGTCCTGGACTCACTTTGTAGACCAGTACACCAGGCTGGCCTTGAATTCGCATTGATCCACCTGCCTCTGCCTCCTGAGTGCTGGGATTACAAGCATGTGCCACCATCCCCAGCCCATTCAAAACCCAAATGTAGTGGTCAGGAACTAAACATGAAAAAAGAAATCCAGAGAGATTTGACCATAACATTTCAAGAAATGCCTGTCTTTTGGAAGAGACTGATAATCTTTCAAAAGGGAATCTTAACTGTCACAGTGGCAGTCCAGTCCGTGTGACACTGCACTACTATATGAACTGACATGTTCTTTCAGGGAAAAGGAGATTATGCATAGGCTTGACTTAGGAATCTCCTGCTCATGTTTGTACCAACCACTTCTATGATTTCATCCCTAAATTTTTAGATTTCATACAGCTCATGGGTTTTGGCTTCGGGGCAGCCAATAGGAAGTCAGGGAGATCACCAGTATCATTGCCATGGGCAGGGCCTTAGATGAGGCAAGAGGGACAAACATTTGGGCCCATGGGGAATTCCAAGGTGAGTTCTGCTTCTACTAACAAATGTACTGGCCCATGTAGACTCATGTACTTGTATGCGTGTAAATGGACCAAGTGCTGGTAATGAGGCATGTTGGTTTACACAAAAGAGTGGTTCTCAGTGATAGGCTGCCATCCATACTGTTCCATGTGGTACCCATCTCTAATTCACTTTGGTGCGGCTTCACTAAAATGGCAAGTTCTCAGCTGCACAGAAAAGGCATTTGAAATATGCATATTGTTTTGCTGTGGACTGAACTGGTGAGTGACTCAACTATCTTTGGGGGCTGGAAGGAAACATTTCAAATTACTGCTGTATATTGATGTATTCAACCAGAGAACCTCACAGTGAGGAAAAAGCATAATCATTGTCAAATCTAAGGGGCTGTGTAGATGCCCAAGACACTCTTGAGCAGAATTCAACTGGAAGGAAGGGCCAATTCATGGCCTTTAAGGCAAAAGCTCACACTCATAGACCTATTTCCGTTCTCTTGATGTCAGTGCCCAGTGGATGACAGCAGGAAACAGAGAGGCTTCTCAGGCTCAAATGAGTAGTTTCAAATCCTATCTTTTCTCCACCCCTCAGCCATCTTGCTTAGGGCAAAGTCCTTGTTCTCTCAAGCATCCTTCCCATCTGTAACCTAAACTAACAACAGTTATTACCAGCCACTACAGCAGAGGAAGTGGTGGCGAAGAAGACATGCTGAAGGGGTCTGGTGCACTATAAGCATTCGCCGAGTGGAGCTATTATTAGGTTGCAGGAAATAAGTCGGTGGCCTGCTCAGTGTGGCGTAATAACAGGTTGTGTGAACAGCATCTTCGTCTGCTGAATCATTACATTCTGTTGTCCAAAGCAGCAAGATACATTGCTTCTCAATGCTTCTAGTTGGTGATGTCAGGTTTCTTTGCAGTAGATTAGTCACATTCCGGGAAAAGATGAGTGATTAGTCCCATGAAAGGTTGCGACCATCTCCGGCGTCATCTTAACACAAGACTGATTGCAATCTGAAAGAGAGAAATGCCTTGTGTCTCCCAAGGTCAGCCTGGGGTTGATTTGGCTTGATTTCTTACTTGCCTTTTCACCATGTAGCATAGCTGGCTCCTGAACATCCAGGATGTGCCTAGACCGTGATGCTGGCTCCCACAGGGTGGGCATTCCCAGAATCCCACTCTGCAGGGAGGAGCTGCCCCAGGCTCCCTCCTCATTTTTCTCTCCTCCAATGACTTTCTGCTTGGCCTTCACTCTACAGAACTCTGGATGCACTTAAAATGTGCAGAGATGGTTTTTTATTTAATATGATATTGAGAAAAAAAGGTCAGCTGCTCTTTTATATATATATTTTATTAATTTATTCATATTACATCTTAATTGTTATCCCATCCCTTGTATCCTCCCATTCCCCTCTCCCTCCCATTTTCCCCTTACTCCCCTCCCCTATGACTGTGACTGAGGGGGACCTCCTCCCCCTGTATATGCACATAGGGTATCAAGTCTCTTCTTGGTAGCCTGCTGCTCTTTTAGCAGTACAGACAGTTGCTGAAATATGTTAATCAGAAAGGTTCTAAATCTCCTTCCTTGTTTTTGCCTCCCCAATTATACTTATTCCATTCCTCTCCCTTTTTTTTCCTTCTAGCACTGTTAGATAAAGCCATAAAAAGAACATGAGGCTGTATCTCAGGAATCCCTGTGAGCCAGCACTGTGAGAGAGCCCAGCCTGTATCAGCACATATAATTGTACCTGATATTCACCCAATGTGTAGCTCAGTCTGCCATCTTAGATCATGCATCAAGAGGATCATAGGTTTTCACCAAATTTTTACTCTAAGCCTTCATTCTGCTGTGGCCCAACTTCTGGTTTAGAGATATTCTGAGGTGACGCTAGTGATGAAAGGGGAGGGCATGGAGGAAGTGAAAACATTCAAGGTGGATGCCCAGGATCTTACAGCCTGGTGCTTCTTAAGGAAGGATCACACTGAGGGCCCTCCAGAACTCTTGAATGACAGACTGTCACTTGGTGTCCTCTGTAATTTTGCTGTCTCTGCTCCTCTCCCATCACTGCTTTCTTCTCTGCTCCCAAATCCCATTGCATCACGTCTTCCATAGTCTCTTCTTCAATGCAGTGCTTAGTGGTTTGCTTGCTTTTTTGTTCTTTTTTCTTTTTTTCCTCCTTTATTAATTTATTCTTGTTACATCTCAATGGTTATCCCATCCCTTGTATCCTCCCATTCTTCCCTCCCTCCCATTTCCCCCTTATTCCCCTCCCCTATGACTGTTCCTGAGGGGGATTACCTCCCCCTGTATATGTTCATAGGGTATCAAGTCTCTTCTTGGTAGCCTGCTGTCCTTCCTCTGAGTGCCACCAGGTCTCCCCCTCCAGGGGACATGGTCAAAGTATGTGAGAAAGTCATATCCCACTCTCCACTCTACTGTGGAGAGTGTTCTGTCTATTGTCTAGATCTAGGTAGGGGTTTAAGGTTTACCGCCTGTATTGTCCTTGGCTGGTGCCTTAGTTTGAGCAGGACCCCTGGGCCCAAATCTGCCTATCATAATCTTAAAGCACTTCTCTTTGTATCAATGTCTTCTTTGTGTGGCTTGGTGTGCTTCAATGTAACTGGTCCAATGGGTCTCCTTGCTGAGCCATAGGGTACTTCCATAAGAAATCTGTCAAAGAAGCAGGTTTGGGTGTGTCAGGGACTCAGCTTCTTAGCTCTCTTCCTCACGTACAGGACAGTGAGCGCTCTAAAGATATTGTCTGGGCAGCCACCTAGCCGTGGGCTGTGCCTCTGCCATAGGCATGGCCTGTATACTTTGATTTTTCGAGTCCTGGGTATGTTACTCATGACTGACCGATCTTAACATCCCGGGCTTCTATTACCTCAGAGTTTCTTATCTTTAAAGTAGGATTTGGTACAGAGCAAAAACATGCAAGGAAAGCGTGGGCCCTAGTCGTTTATAAAGGAAAGAAAACTGTTTGCACACATGGCTTTGGTAACTAGAAAAAATACAAAGTCAGGCTGCTATATCTTGTAAGGGTCTTATGCTTCGTGCCGTGACAACGATACGCAAGTGAGTGAGGTAGGAGACCAGACTGAGTCCTGAAAGGAAAAGTTCAGTTTATTTATGAGGACACTTCACCCATGACACAACAAGCTTCCCCAAGACTGCACCCCTCCAACAATGCACAATTATTGAAAAAAAATGTTTAGACATATATTTGGGGGCAACCCACTTGACCCTCACACCCGAGGAATGGATTCCACGGTGGCACATTCTGGTGTTCAGGAGTGAACTGGGACAGAGAGACTACAGCCCTTGCTTAGAAAATGCTCCAATACACGGATTTGTCCATAGAGCACTCACCACGGTGCCTGAAACACAAAGAACGGCCATACATTTCCCAAGGCGACCCACGCTCTAAATGCTAGAGTGAAAGAGTTCGTAAAGTCATGAAGGAACAAGGAGGAACTGGATCGGAGAAGCCTCTACTCAGGGCACATTCTTAGGAAAGGCTGGAACCTGTGGACTCGGTGTTTCTGCACAGGGCCATCCTGAGCCATTGAAGCTTCTCTCCCCTACTCTGACTAGAATCTGGAAGCAATCAGATACCAGGCGTGGAGGTGGAGCATGAGGATGGGGTGTGCTAAAGGGCAGTATAGTTTGTCTGCAATAAGTGGCTTTGTTTCTTTACGGCATGAATTCCCTGCTCTAATGAGAGGACTCAGAGCTTTGATAGATTTGCATTGATTTTGAGCTTGTGTAGGCTTTTTAGGGTGTTGTTATATCTGAGCCACTGTTTGGAGGGTTTGTTTGCTTAAGTTTAACTGCTGTTGGGCAAAGCACAGCATGAAAAATACGTGGCTAGGTTGTCACAGAGGACTAAAACCAAGGTACCTGTTTAAATGTCTAAGTAACAGCTGGGAAGGTCATTAGACGAGGAAGCCAGCTACACTTGGTGTGAATCACACATACACACAAGCTCATAGTCACAAAGATTGGGTTCTGCTATGTGATTTCGTTCAGAAAAGCTGAGGAAAGTGTATACTTGTTTACGCTTCCAATTAAAGTTTAAAAAAAAACCTATGTCATGATAAACTAATGCAACAGAACTAATTTTTGACTAGAGGGCACAGTACATAATATTAAGATGACCAGAATTGTGATGCCTGTGGCACTTGTATGCGTTGTGGATAATGTAAGAACCGTGGGCGTGAAGAAGTGAATTGTTCTGATGAATGAGGGCGCTCGATGCCACAGTAGCAATTGCCCCCTATAATAATCAAGCCAACCTACTACCTACAACATGCTGAGCAAGGCGGTGATCAGGGACAGAACAATGCGTTAAAGTGACAAGGAGGATCGGCTACAAGCCAGGCTCAGAGTGTCACATCACAGGGGTTTTGTTTTGTTTTGTTTTTTGTTTTGTTTTTGTTTGTTTGTTTTGTTTTGTTTTTTGTTTTTTTAACATAAAGTGAAACGCTGGTGTCTGTGAAGTCCCTATTCTTTTCCTTTTTGTATAAACAGTTATATTCTATTAGATCGGATCAGTGTTGCCCTACAGATTTCTTAAGACATTTTCTGGCATAAGGAATAACAATTGATTTTATCTACAATATGTGCACTGGGTGCTTAATCAGTATAATTGGGCAATGATATAAAGTCCTACAAATGAAACGATAAGGGAACAGGTATGTTACTTATGTTATTGGCATTCATGTTGTAGAAGTTATAATATTTTTACTATTTGACACCATTGCATGCACTGGGCATGCCATTCTAGACACAGCGCATTAAAACTGGGGACACAAACAGTGCCTTGTAATTCAACACCATGTCTTCCTGTTTGACCTTAGCGTCCCTGAGAACTTAAGACACATACAACAGCAGCGTGATTCCATGGCCATACCAACCTTTGCCAGAGGTAGAGGGAATATAAAATAATACAGATAGTGATGCCATAATGATAGCCTTGTTTATAGCATGTTTCTTCAATAATAAAAAGAAACCCAAGTTTTAATTTTGATAACCAAGTTTATTTTTTCCCCTAGAGCAAAGGAGAGAGATTTTTGAAGTATAACGCTGGCTGAATTTCCATTCTCTGATCCTCCCTTTCTAGAGAAAAGGTGTACATGGAAAGGGGCTACATTCCTAAAGCAGAAATAAAACGGCAGGCTGAGCGTGTGTTCTGAGAAAGAATACATCTCAGGTCAGGAGACTCACCACATCATCCCTATCTCTCACGCGTTTATTTAATGTCATCCATTCTTGTGGTGACATGAAGTGATAAAGCAAAATAAGTGTGTGTTTTTTTCACTTTCCCACTAGCCATTTAAAGGAGAAATTGTGTGAAAGAGCTGATATCTGGCAACCCAGGACACTGACCCAGTATTTCAAAGATTTATCAATAAGCAGGGCATCATAAGCCCATGGTATTTCATAGACATCCTTCTGGCCTTTTGCTCCAAGCCTTTCCAGAAAAGAACAGTTCTCCATGTAGGAACAAAGACAACAAATTCTCTTTGGCCTGAAACATCTCCAGAGGATAAAAAGTTTATGAATCCTAAAGATACGTATTCAACCACGGTACTTAATCTACATGTATTTAAGACAGGATCCAATATCACAAGCTTTTCATGTATGTTACACATGAGATAATCTGCCTCTTGCTCACTGTTGATTCCCCACCTCAGGGCCCAGAGTGCAACACCCACACTAGAAACTAGTTAAGTAGACTGAGAAGTTTGAGGAGAAGAGTAATTCTATATTTGAAGAGCAAAGTATCGAGTGGACTGTCTTCTTTTTCCTCTACTAACTAAAAAAAAAATACCAATTAAGTACCATATTACATATTATATACAGTATTACATATGTGCTATATTTTTTATATATTATATGGAACAAACGACTTAAAAGTGAACATCCTTCAGCTACCACCTAGTGATTTTCATCTTCTTTCTTTGGTTTACTTTTAGGTCATCATGACATATAATTCAATATCTTTGATTGAGATTTTAAGTATATCTTCATGTGAGCCCATTGAAACCATATCAATATTTACATGAAATTCAGGTAGCTATATGGAGAACACAGCATTTCCAATGACCACTGTCCTTATTTCTAACCTGGTTCCTCTGCAATTGAATGTGCCTTTTTAGAGGGAAATTGACTTTCCTCTTAGCAATGCTGAGAGTATAAATCCTGAGTTTTCTAGAAAAAAATAAATGAGTCTTCTCCTAGCAAGCCCCTAGCATAGCTGCTTAGGTCAGCCAAATGTCCTTGAGGTTTTGAGAGCTTTTTAAGGAAAGAAGCTTTTGTGGGTCAGGGGAGGACCCCTAACAAACTGAAACGGTGGAACTTAAGAAAGCACCTACTGATCCCCTACTTAGTCATAGATACTGGTGGGAACTGAACTCCAGCCTTCGGCGTGTGTTTCCTTCTCTTTGTGAAATCTTCTCACTGTGTGACCAAGGGTGGTCCACCTCCTGAGCTTTGGTGGTTGCCCCAGCCACAGCCTCCTGAATAGCTGGGGTGACAGGCATAGCCTGCCACGCCAGGTCCTGGCCTTTCTTCTGCAGAAAGAAAGAGAAATTCCACTTTTTACCTTGAGGTACTGGACAGGAACTTTGATTAACTATCTCATATGAAAGATTTCAGAAATTATTCCATTTAGCTAGCTTAAGCTTGAAACAATGGTGGTGCTGGAGGGTGGACAGTAAAATCCCCAAGGCATAACTCTTCTACAAAATAACAACAACAAAAACAAACGCAACTCACTTTAAAACGCAAAAAGAACTTAGAGTTGTGATTTTTTTTTATTTTATTTTTTTTTTATTTTTATTTTTATTTATTTATTTATTTTTTTGCCCAGAGGTTGATTAGACCTGAAGCCCATCAGCCATGAATGAAATTTGCATGTAGTTGGCAATAAATTTTGTTTTCGCTTCCTGAGTAGCTGCTGGTGTTCCATAGTGATCACTTGCTTCCTTAATTTAATTATCAGGCTGTACTTAAAGTTGCCATAGCTGAAAACAGCAAACCTTTCTTAGGTACGGAGACTGTGTACAGAGCAACACTGGGTTTTCTGATGACTTACAAATGAATCACTAAGTCGACTCTATCTCTAATTATAAATTAGATATTAAACATTTTTATGAAAATAAAGCCTTGGGAATTAATATAATATAATTTTAGAATAATGATTTCAGTTGGCCTATCGGCGATCAGAAGGGCATAAGTAACACACTGAATTGGTAAGTTTAATGAGTTTATACCTTGTAAATAAACACATGGCTGTCCATAGTAGCTGTTTGTGCTAATCCAGACAGACTAGATAGGCTCTGTGGAGGCAACGGAGGAGCCCTCTGTGAACTACTCTACGCTCAACATAGTCATGCTAAGATCTCTGATAAACTGCACAAGTTCGAAAGTGCAGACTGAACACTGGATGCCTGTCTGGCTCCTAAAGTACGAGCTATCCTCAAGAAGAATAAATGAAACATGTGCTATAAGCAGATCCTGAAGGCAGAGGACCATGGTCTTGATGACTGCCCGTACAGGACCACTGCTATGAGCTAAACTGTAGCCAAGAGGCTTTCACATGAAACTGAGAAATGAGACCATTCTACATGTAAAAGATATGAAACATATGAGTTGGGTTAATTTTTGAGTGATAAAGGGTAGTAGTCTCCAGTCATATATATATATATACAATTACCTCCATTTTCAATAAACAGTGAAGTTTGCTGTAATGGAGCTAGTTAATCATTTTTTTTTATGTTTAATGGCCCCAGATACTACTGAAGCATCCAGTATTCATCAAATATCTTCAAAAAATGTATTCTTATCTACTCACTGAGCCCAGGTAGTTCCCCTAGAGGTACCAATATTATTCATCAGCATCATTTGCGGAGATTATTCTAGGATATTTACTATCCTCTCACTTGTATAGGTCATGTACATCTTTCACTAACATTGTTAAAAATACAGGATTGTAGGGTAGCAACTGTTTACCCAGTGCAGGAAGATGTTTGTACCCAGGCATAGGTATATTAGTTAAGTCCAGACATGTGAATGAATTGCTCCCAGAAATAGCCTTACATTGTTATATTTTTCTAGAAAGGCTTAAATTAGAAACATGGAAACACAAGAAAACCTTCCTAGTTTTGTTTATACATCTTGATTGCCCTTTTATTAATATGTAAAATGAATGCATTTTGAGAGTTTAATAATTCTATTCCTAAACAAACACATTTTTTGATAAGAAAAAGAAAAATAATTATTTCCTGATTAATTCCAAATGAGCTACAGGGCCTAAAACATTACACAGACAATAATGAATGCAAATGAGAGGGAAAAGGGGCCCACAGTTTTCCTTCAGTGCCTGATTTATTAGAATGTGAGGGTATGGAAATAACTGAAGGCATTCTACACTGGCCCTCTTGAACTGTGCTGTAGCCTGATTGCTTAGGACTGAACCCAAGTTGCCTTGGTGCTACTTGCTTTACAATGGTCAGCAAAAGCCATTTAGGGACAGTAGTGTGCATTCATTCTTTAGTAATTTCAGCCACACCCTGTTTTTGAGAAATCCATCCCCCGATGTCAAAATGGAGTCATGTGTGTCAAACTTCTCATCTGTGTTAAGAATTCACATTATTTGTTAATCTATTTAGTGTGCATGTGTGCATGCACGCCATATGACATGGTATGCGTGTGGAGGTTAGAGGAAAGCTTGCCAAAGTCAGTCCAGTCCTCACAGGGAGGGTGCTGGATGTTGAACTTAGATCATCAGGCGTAATACCAAGCACTTTCACCACCTGAGCCAACTTGCCTGTAGCCCTACCGCAAGTTAAAGGGGAAAAATGTATTGTACCTCATGGTTTCAGAAGCCTCAGTCCATAGTCCTTAAATCTGTTGCTTCTGTTCATGTGATCAGGAGGGACATCACAGCAGCAGAAGCATGTGACAGATGGCACTCATATGGCAGATAAGAGGCAGGTAGCAGGGACGGGACCTGGGATCAAAAATAGGAGCTACCCTCAATGGATCATTTCCTCAAGCTAGGCTCCATCTCCTCAAAGGGCTTAAAACAGCACCAGTGCCTGGGGGCCAAGTGCCCACACAATTTCATTGAAGACACCTCACATTTATGCCACAACAAAAGTCTTTCTCCATCTCAGAAAACACTTCATGGTGTTATTTGGTAATAAGCAGACAGTCTGGATAGCTCTAAGGTCATCAAGTGGATCACTGGGCAGAGTGGCTTGACCATACACACAGCCTGGAGTGCCAGGAGGATGTGTGTTTGTGCTGGGCTGGTGCCATGGCATGGAGTTACTAGCTGTCTAATTGTGTGCACTGTCATTTGTATTTGTATGTATGAAGGATGCAATCACACTAGAGGGAAACGGAGGCCACGTAGAAAATGAAGCAAGAATCTTCTCATTATACTTAGAGCTACAGCAAGTGTGAGTCCCAAAGAAAGTGCGAATCCTTCAGGCATAATTCCACCAGAGCTTGGTGAAATGAGTGACATACTGATTTATAGAAAATAGAAAGAATCTGTAAATCTCTCACTCTTGTGCCAAGGTCATTGATAAAAGGCGTGTTTCTAAATATTCAGATTTATAAATAATGTATCTATTGGCAAATGAGCATCATTTTTTTCCTTATTTTGCTTTGCCATTTGATCAAATTTTAAAGAGCATAAACATAAGGATAAAATACATTTTTACTGTAAAGTAGCATCATTGTATGGCCAAATAGTTCATGGGGGAAGAATTTGTTTTGCCTCAATGGTTTCAGTGGACTTGGGTCATGATGGTTGTTCTTTTTCATAATGGTTTGAGGAGCAGGAGTCATATGGCAGTCATCAATTTAGTGGATGAGAGGAAGCAGGTATTGACAGAAAAAAAATGTGGAAAGAAGCAGGGCAGGAAGAAACCTGCAACAAGGTGCAGCCTCCAAAGATGCCAGTGACCTTCTTACCTCGGCGAGGCACCTCGTAATGTACTCAGAACCTCATAAAACAGTACCACCAGTGGGGACCAAACCTCTAAGAAATAAGTTGTTCTGGGTGGCATTTCATATCGAAACTGTAACAAACCTCAAGATAAAACTCCTCCGGCAATACATCTTAGGTGATTTTCTTCATCGGGTGAGGTTGAACTTATCAGCATAGGCATTGACTGTATAGTGGGAGGCATATATTTACTGGCATACCCTCCTGTGACACCCCCCCCAATAATCTAGCTAAGGACCTCTCAAAAATGCTCAGACTCGCTGCTATCTCTCAGTACAGTATTTAAGAAAGGGCACGTTTCTGTCCAGTGAAAGTGTACAGCCTTGACCTGGCAGACAGGAAGTGAGCAAGCCTCTTTTATCCAATGAGGACAGGAATAGGTTACAAGACCTGATTTAAAAAAAAAAAAAAGCATTCCAGAGTTTTGAAATGAGCTAGTCCCATTACCTCTGGGAGGCGAGCTGCAAAGCCACTGAGCTCTCGTCAATTATCAACAGCTATAGAGGTTCTTCTACCTGTGTGGTTTTGTATCCTAAGAGGAAACATATTTAGGGCCTGTTGTGACGACAGCTCTATCAACAGAAAATCAGAGTGGAAGCCCGTGTCAAAGAAGAGATTTATGAATGGCAGGAGACTCATGTAAAATTCAGTGATCTGAACTCACTGATGACCCCTGAGTCTCCTAGTATTATTTGTATTCATTGCTGCTAGGAAATGACACATAACTTTGAGGAAGAAACATTTCTGGAGAAACTTCAGCCATGTAGAAAATTCACATGTATTTGCAAACTTGCCATGTTGAGATGAAACCTACCCATTTATTTGGATTCAGTCTCCACCAGGTACACCTCCAAAATAAACATGGCCTGCCATCTGCATCCCCTAGCTCAGGTTATCTGACAGCTAATTAACCACCGGGATAGCATTGTTCAAGTATCTGAGTAAAGGTAACACTGCGGCGATGTATTCACTCCGTGTTCCCAGCTGGCCAGCATTTTTCTCTGCTCTGAACAGGGGTTTATTCGCCTCTTCATGGAGTTCTTTGTTTCTGTTTTTGCTCTTGTCTTTGGTTTGGAGATTTTTCTGAAAAAGAGAAATCATCAACTTTCTGGGGGAAAAATTTACTAGATTAAAATCTCCCCACTCCGTGCTTATGTTGTTACCTCCTCTGAAAGGCTGCTAACTTCTGTGACATATTGCCTCCTGGTTCATAGGCTGTGGAACGGGTGATGCAATTACAAAGTCCCCTGATAATCAAGGCAATTATTCTGAAAGCAGGAGAATTTTTTTTCTTGAAGATATCAGAAGAGAAATTAAAACGTTAGGGACTGAAGCTGACATCCAGAAAAACAAAGGTTAATCCCAGTGTGCCGAGGCAATATTTTGCCTCTGACAAATTCATAAAGTTCACTTTTCCTAGTCTTTGTAATCAGTAACTCACCCAGACACCTGAATTTCTCTACCTTTAGAGTGTACTTAAAGTATATGACAGACATTTGGAGACAGCAAGGTTTGAGTGAGCATAATAGCAAATGTGAGAAGAGTTTCAGAGGAGCCAAGGTGCCTTTGGGCCCTGTTTGCTTCCACTGAAGCCTTTACCACACACAGCTAAGAGTCTTGGTATTTTTTCCTCTGTCATCTAAGAAAGCATTGTTTAACAAGACCATAGTCCTTTCAGAAAGGCAACAATAGTTTCAAAATTACTTAATTTTCTCACCTAATCCTCTTGTAATCTAATCAATTTTTTTCTATCTAATCTCTCTTTAAGAAGGCAAACCAAGCAGGCACAAAATGTATTTGGGGCTGTCTTGCCAAAATGGATTCCCTTGGGATCCCAGGCCAGCCTCGTCAGGGACACCTCTATAAGTCTCTGAGATCTGAGTCCTTGCTCCCACAGCTTCCAGCTGCACAAATACCACATGGAGCAGGTGTGTGGCGCGGTGGGTAGTGTTAGCCTTCGTTCTAGAATGCTTTGCATGCTTCACCCAGGCTAAGCGAGGAAGAGTCAAGTCCAAATCTCATAAATCTCAGGGTCTTCTTTGCGATGGCTTTGAGCTTTCATTCCCATCATCATAAAGTTTATGTACAGTAAAAATTGCTTTCTGGTGTAGGCTTTTATGACAAGTGACAAATGCATACACCTGCATAATGACAGCCACTATTAATACACAGGGCAATTCTGCCATCCCAGCCCTACATACCAACACGCAGCCTCTTTTAGTCAAAGCCTGAATTTTTGATGAAAGTTATTTTCTTCCTCTTTACTTTTGTCATATCCAGAATATCGTTGCTACAGTGTGGATCCTGGATGTATTCCAAAGGCCTACATATTGGGGGCTGTTCCCCAGCCTGGGGTGCTATTGAAAGGTGGCAGAACTTTTCCAAAGTAGGGTGGAAAGAAAATAGGACATTAGGGTCATGCCCCTGGAGGATATACTGAGACTTCGGCCCTTCTTCTTATGCCTCTGTCTTTGTGGGTCACTTATGAGGTAACCAGGCCTCCACCACATCCCTCTGATGGGTTCAATTGGGCTGCTGCTACAGCTGAAAACAGCAGGGCAGCATAGCCTAGATCAAAACCTCTACAAATATAAATGGCAATTACTTCTTTCTTTGAAGTGAATTGTCTCAGACAGTTTACTATAGGAACAGAAAGCCGACTGAAGTTCCCTGGGCTGAGTTTCCTAACGCAAAACTACGGGCTATGTAAGAAAATATATAAAGGAAATAATATAGTATACACTCTGGCTTTCTTTTGCTTAGTGTCATACACTTGGCATTCATGTGACATTTATGCATGGCCACAGGTGAACAATTTGCTCCTTGCATAGCTGTATAGTGCCTCACTAGTTGGATATGCTGCCATTACTTACCATATATACCTCAGTGAGGAGATGATGAATTCCAAATACCCAGTGTTGTGTGCAAATGTGGACTTCCGTTTCAATGTAAATATCTGTGAGGAAGATTTCTGCATCACTTGGGACGCTTTCCTTTAACCTCATAAGAAAGTGTCAAGCTGCTGTTACAGATAGGAGACAACACATTTGGCATTTTTTTCCAGTGGTGTATGAAATTCCTAGTTATTCAGTACTTCCTTAATGCTAGATTTGTGGTTGTTTTGCTTGCTTGGTTGTTTGGGTTGGGTTTGAAACAGCCGCTGTACTAAATAGATATTGATGTTTCACTGGGCTTTTCATTTGCATTTCCCTAAGGACTAATGGGATCGAGGACAGTTTCATGGACCTACTAGCCATTTCTTTTCCCTCTTTGTCAACCTATCTGCTGAAATGTTCTGCCTATTTTTATATAAAGTTTTTTGTTGAGTTTAGGGAATTCTTTGGATTCTCAAGAAAAAATTATTTCACTCAAAAGATTTGGAAATAAACACTCCTTCATTGCTGGTGGGAATGCAAACTTGTACAACCACTTTGGAAATCTATCTGGCACTTTCTCAGAAAACTGGGAATAGGGCTTCCTCAAGACCCAGCTATTCCACTTCTTGGAATATACCCAGAAAATGCTCCAGCACACAGCAAGGTCATATGCTCAACCATGGTCATAGCAGCCTTATTCATAATAGCCAGAACCTGGAAACAGCCTAAATGTCCCTCAGCTGAAGAATGGATAAAGACACTATGGTACATTTACACTATGGAAGACTACACAGCTATTAAAAACAAGGAAATCCAAAAATTTGTGGACAATTAGACTAGAAATGATTATACTGAGTGAGTTAACCCAGAAGCAGAAAGACTCACATGATATATACTCACTTATAATTGGGCACTAGCCCAAAAGGCATGTTCCATGAAAGTCTTCACTTACCAGGAGATTGGGATAGATGTGAGGACATCCTACTGGGACTCTAGGTAAGAGAAATATAGGAGATGGGGAAATAGAAGGACCCAGAGGGTCCTAGAAACCTACAAGAACATCATGATGGGTGGATCGGTGCCCAGGGGTGTCTGCTCAAACTATTGCACTAACCAAGGACAATACAAGGAGTAAATATCAAACCCCTACTCTGATCTGCCCAATGGACAGGACATTCTCCACAGTTATCTGGAGAGTGGGGACTGACTCTGACATGAACTCTGGTGCCCCATGTTTGACCACCTCCAGTTGTTGGGAAGGCCTGGTGGCACTCAAAGAAAGAATAAGCAGGGTACCAAGATGAGACTTGATAGCCTATGACCATATAGTGGGGGAGGAGGTCCCCCTTGGTCATAGACCTAGGGGAAGGGAATAGGGTGAAAGCAGGAGGGAGGGAGGAATGGGAGGATACAAGTGATGGGATAACAATTTAGATGTAATCTGAATAAATTAATAAAAAGAGAAAAAAATTGGAAATAATTTTCCAAGTACAACAACAAGACTTTCATTCTGTTAGTCTTGGTGCAAAATGGGGAAAATCTCTTTAATATATTATTATTGTTGTTGTTATTAATTTAATCTGATTACATCCTGATTGTTAACTCCTCACTTGTATCTTCCAATCCTCCCCTCCTTCTTTCACTTTATTCCCCTCCCCTAGACCTCTGACAGAAGGGGACCTCCTCCCCAGGGGGAAATCTTAATGAGCTCTAATTTATCAACTTTTTTCCTTATTGGAAGTTTTTACTGAGTCTAAAGCCACAAAGATTGCTCTCTTATGGTTTCCTCTGAACAGCTTAGAGTTTTTCATATCAACATGTCCTCTTAACGGGAGTCATTAGATGATTTTGCATGTTCTGAGCATTAGAAAGAGAAAGGGGAAAATTCCAGTACCAGAGAAGACCCATTGATTCTCAGCTTGACTTTTAGCTCCTTGGAGACAATAGCTTCATCTTACAGTGACATCACTGTGTCCTGGCCTGGCCCGCTCCTTGTCAATGCTAGATTATTAACTGTTAATCTTTGCTGATACACTAGCTTCATATTTCAACATTGTGCCATAAAACAAGGATGAATTTACAGTCAGCTCCCTGTCGTTTGGACATTCATTTTATTCAAGTTCTCTGGAGCTTCTAGATGAAAAATTATGGATTAAAATGCATTCTGAAATAGTTGTATAAGGACTGTGTAGCTGTGTATGAAAGTGCCTTTGAACTGTTTCATATATGATGGAATTCTACAATGACTTATTTTCTTCCCAGACCCTTTTTCCATCTCAATCCTGTATGTACTGTTCTACCGGACAAGTGCTATGGTTATAAAAAGACTGGCATCCCCATAAAGTTGTGAACCAGTGCCCTTTGGCAAGAAAGTCTTCTTCAGAATCTGGCAGGCAAAAAATCTAAACAATACTTAAATTCAAGCTGAGGGAGAAAAATCCCATCTGTGGTTTCTATGCCACAGGATCCCCATCATGTTATATCATAATTTCTTTTTTTAAAATCCAAGCCTGTTTCCTCCTGAGATAAGAGGCTCTCACCAGTTCACAGGCCTCACTAACGAGCAGTGAAAAGCTTTGGGAAGACTGGCAGAACTTCCAGAGCCAGATTTTTTTTTTTTTAGTCAGGAAATCAGACCATAGTGTTGCTTGACTGACAAACTGCAAACTAATCCTCAGGAGCATGTAGTTAGAAGACGGGCCAATTGGATGTCTTCAGGGCCTCTTAAGAGTGACTCTTTGGAGAAACAGGACAGTGGCTGTTTCTATTCTGAAGCACTACAGAGCGAAGATGCTGTACAGTGTTGTTGAGGCACTATGCCTAGTTTCTAATTTTGTCCCCACCCCACTCCTGTGAAGTGAGTGTTACTCTCCTTGTCTTACGGATATAAGTTCAGGATGAACTTAAAGCACCAAGGTCATACCTCTAACATGTTTCTAATACAGAATTTGAACTCAAGTTTTAAATGGGAAGTCCGTGTTGTGAGGAGCTGTTATTTATCACCTTACCCTGAATGCTTGACAGCTTGCAGAAATGCTTTCTGAGCCATGGCAGCCTACACTTAAAAATGCAGTCAACTGGTTGTGTTTCCAACTTTTAGATGTGCAGCACAAGGCCTTTGATTAGGTGCATATGTATTTCATTTGCAATTACAAGAGTAAAGGTCATTCCAGTTTTATGTTTCCTTATTAACCTCCAAAACATTTTAGCAGTCTCAAACACATGACTTACCAAGTCGGATGTTATTCTCAACCCTTTCTAAATATATACCGGGACACTTATTATACATTATTGATATCTGTCAAAGGGCAATTATCACTTAATGGGGTTGTCCGGTGTTTCTTAATTTCCTCAATGCCGAATTTCCTCCAGCCAGAAGAAAACACTGCTTTAATGCATCATGCAGAGAGGGTCTGGAGTCTGTAATATCATGGTTATCACAAATGTCTGTGAGCTGCTTCAACAAGGAACCGAATTCTATTCATCATAGCTGAGCACATGACTCTGAGGAGATAACCAGTAAGATGTCTCTGATGTAGATAGATGAATGAATGCAATAGTCTGTCAGCAAATTGGAATGCGATTGGTGATTATGGGATGGGTGAGCTAAAGATTTACTTATTCTTAGTTCTTTTAAAACTTAGTTGTCTTTCTTTAGTTCATAAAGAAATAGTTTTACCTACTAGAGAGGAAGCATCAGTGGGCTGGAGAGGTGGCTCAGTGGTCAAGAGCAGCACTGGCTTCTCTTCAAGAAGACACAGGTTCAATTTCAAGCACTCACATGGCGTCTCATGACTGTGTGTCTGGCATCCATGGGCACCGTCACATGTGTGATGCAGAGACAGACAGACATGCAAACAAAACACCAAAACACAGAAAGTAAAATAAAAATAACTAGAAATTATATATGAAGGTAAAATTACAAATGCATACATGTACTAAGGAAAACATGAATATCAAGCTCAATTTACCTTAATCTGCTTTTTTTTTTTATGGAAAATTCATAGCTCACAACTACATCTTCATGGCCCACACTTTGCGATGTTCTTCTATAAACTAGATTACCTACACGAGACTTCCATTGAAGACTCACGAGGCAGTGTAAGTCACAAGAATATACATGTATTAGCTTCAAGACGTCATACAAGTACCAGTAATAAGTACATAAGTTAGCTGAAGAAGAGCAAAGCCCGCATATGTGGTAGTGTGAAGACCCTTCCCTTTTACAAGACTCTCCCACTGACATTATAAAAGTCGGTGACCACACGATTCCGGCCTCGTACAAACTGGCAGATACCTCACTCCGTAGAAGCTACTTATTGGCAATCCAGGATTTCCCCCTAAGGCTGTGGGAGCCACACACAGCACTCTATGATCATCTCTCTTTACTGACTTGTTAGATGGCTTCAGAGGGAGGCTGTTGGGATGCAATCATAACCAAGTCATACTTACCAACCTACTAATCTATACAAGACCAGAGACGGACCATCCCTAAGTCTGAGTGTATGGTTAATGAGCTGATGGAAAGGGTAAATGGATGATAGCTGGTGATTCTGAGTGTTTCGTATACTCCATCTTTATGTATTTGAAAGAGTATTATTTATGCCTAAAAGAGCAAGTCCTTTTTCATAATCCAATGTTCACCTGCTTGTTTATTGAGCCATTATGTGGGTGTTTCGCAGGTGATAATGAAATCGCTGAGGAAAAAAAAATTGTATTTGGTTCAAGAATCCCACAGAACAATAAACCAACCATGTGAAAGTCATGCTCAATTCTATAATGATTCCCATTTGAATATTTGCTCAGTGTTAGAGTCGGCATGTATTTAAGAGCAAAAGGCCCATATATATCTCATAGGCTACCTGGTCAATATCTATAGCTCACCCTAAAATCAGAATAATGTTGAAATATGTAAAACGCTAAAGCATTTTGATGGCCATTATCATTTCACGAGTTTTCACTTTCTGTGTGCACTTGAGAAACAGCTAACCTTTGGACACTTGCCTTTTAATTTCACTGATTTTACTCTTAAATTGAAGTTAAGCTAATGAACTGGGTTTTCTTAATTACCTTAATAAACTTTTTTTAAAAATCAAGCCCACTAACAATCAAAAGAATGCAAATTAGTGGAGCAATGGGGGATTATTATTTGCCTGGCAGAGCAGAAGCTCCAGTATGTAAAAGATGATGCTTAGCGGTGATGAGGTTACCTTTCTAGATAATCACTCCCATGTGAAGCTTGCAATAATTTAAGTCTCTTGGAAAGCCTTAACAGGTTTCCATCTTTTGATCCTGTAATCTGATATTTAGCACACTGTGGGAAGGAAGGCAAATGTAAATATAGACAGAGATGTTCAAATGATGAAATGCACTATTATTGGAGGCAAAAAGTTTAGCTCTGTAAATGCTCACAATAGAGAGAGAGTTAAACTCTGGTGCATATAAGTGGCAGCACAGATCCCTCGCAGCAAACGCTAAGCTGAGACACTAAGCATTCAGGGGTTTGGCAGTGAACGGACCCTACTGTTCTTGTGAAGGGTCTGGCCCCATCACCCATACCAAGTGGCTCGCAACTGGTCTGTAGCTCCAGTTGCCCTAGGTCTCATGCCCTCTTCTGGTCTCTGTGGCCACCTGAATACATGTGGTGCAAATAAACGCATGCCGCTGTGTGAAAATAAACAAGAAGTAGATCTTTTCAAAAATAAGCATTCATAGTGTTGTTATATAAAATATATGCTATAGAAAGTATACTTTTAATTTACTTGGGTTATTTTTAATTTTGGTTCTGGTTTTTGTTTGTATGTTTGTTTGTTTTCCTTGTTCCTTGTGTACATGTCTGGATGCATTTTTTTTTTGCAGTGTGTGGACACATGTACAGATAGGGAGGCCTGATGTGGATGTTGATGCTGAGAACCACTTTTTATCAAGGATCTCTTTTCCACCTTATTCATAAGGATAATCTCTCTTAGCCAAACCCCTAGCTTGCTTAACTAGGTTGCTCTGGAGGTCTTCTGTATATGGCTTTCAGGACTGGAATTACAGGCAAGACATTATGCCCAAGAGCTATTGCACTGAGAAATCTCCTCAACCCCATTTTGGTTATTTTGAAGAGATTGTCATATAGCATAGTATAGCATTAATTTAGATATGTAATCCAGGCTGATCTTGAACTGCCTGATCTTTCTGCCTGCATTTCCAAAGCTCCATGACTACAGGCCTGGCTTACATACCCTCTTCTAGTGTATATTTAAAAGTTCATACAAATGTAAGGAAACTTAGATAGGAATCTTCACGCCCAAATAAATGAAGAAGCAATATTACACAAACTAACAGTATCTACACTACTGACAATGTGACCATCAGATTTTTATTTTAAGTCTAAGGATAATGGGAAATGCACTTTCATTAGATCAATAACTCTACTTTAGTCACTGTCAAGAGAACCAAAAGAGATGATCAACTGTCTTTATGGTTCACGAGATTGTTACTAAGCATAGAGAATAGAATACAGAAAGAGCATCAGACCAATTGTTAGTTAACTATGGACACGGGTTGTTATAAGCCTAGACACACATATGAACACATGATGGTATCTAGAATATTCTCTCACCTTCACTGAGACCTTTATGACATCTGTGTTCATGGCCAGCATCCTCAGGCTTCCACATACTCTTTCTGTCTTTGGGCATAATATAATTCTCATGCATTGACATAGATAAATGAATGAGGAGATAGAAATCATGTATGACAGTGTTTTGTGGGAGAACTTCCATACCATTTTACCTCAAACATCTCCCTGTAACAGTTAATAGGATAGAGAGCATTCAAAGACCTCTTCCCACATCCCAATTCTACCACTTACCAGGTTTCTTAAATTGTGTTACGAGCCTGCCAAGGCTAAAGTATGAATGACAGAACTGACGTCCTGCGGCTTTTCTGACAGTAAATCAGGGAAAGATGAATGAATGGGACTGAGTATAGTGTTGACCCAGAACTGACACCTGAAAAGTTTACTTGAAATTGGGTTCAGAGCCTTGACATAGATGGACCAGAAATGGACAGGATGAGACCTCCATGACATGTTCTCTGACAGAAGTGTCACAAGAAGTTATTTGCTTCAGGACCCTGTCTTAGATTGCTGGCCTATGAAGTGAGAGACTATGTAACTCTAATCTCTACCTTTAAATAAATGAGAGACATGGGGGCAGATATGATTTAAATAATAAGAGAAGTGGGACTGACATTTAGAAAGCTTTCTAAATATCTTTTAGAACTTTTAACACTGAGTTTGGTGTTATTTTGCTTTTATTTTATTTTTATTTTTTAATTTTTTTGGGTTTTGAGAGAAAAAAATCATATAAAACCTCATCCTTTAGTGTTGCTCTCCGCTTACATGAGTCATCCCTCCTCCTACATACATGTGTAGTAACCAGGGCTTGGTCTTATAAAAGCAGAATAAACCAAAGGCGTCAAAATCCTACTCTAGTCATAATCCATATCAAGTACTTCACGAGGGACTGTTGGAGAGAAAAATGGAGTAAGAAAGAGTCACAATTCAAAATGTCTGAAAATTAATAAGGCACCATAACTTGGTACAAAGCTCAGCAGTAGAGTACTTGTCCAGCATGCATCAGGCCCTGGGTTCAATCCCCAGGACTATAGGATAAAAATAACATTAACATCAGCTCAAAAAATAAAAATACACAGCCCCATTATTTAGTAGAGTTTGAGAGGAGTAGAATTTATAATGGAGTGTTTATAATAACAGAATCACTAAGATGAACACATAACTGTATTGTGAGCTGGGAATGGCATTTTATAGCATCTATCAATATAAAATTATGAATGATCATTTGAAACCATCACCATAAACCAATAAAGAATTGCAGACTTTTCATTGTGATCTCATTCTCCTGAAAGAGGGCATTGACAGGAAAACCAATCATTTCTTGATTATAGACAATGAGCCATATCTTTATCCTAAGCAGTTTAACATCACTAATTACTAAACATAGTTCATGGCGGCCAGAAGCTGGTTCCAGTACAGATCCAGGACAGCGGTTCTCAATCAGGTCATTTGGGGATCGAAGCCAAGTCCTTGCATGTAGTGAATACCCAAGGGAGTTGCCACTGACATCACAGTGACTTTTGATGGTTGGACATTTGCATCTGTAATGTAAGATGCATAGCCTTTCCTCTCTCCTCTTGTCTGAGTTGGTTGACTGCTTTCCTTCCTTTGGTCTTGGGTTCTACCTTGTAGGGTCTGGTCTGTATGTTATTTTCTCTTTCTCCTTCTGTTTCTTTCCTTTCTTGCTCTGCAGCTTGCCTTATCCTTCCTCACCCTCATATACTTTTCATCTTTCTGACATATTTTAATACCAACTTTGGATTAATTTTAATCTTGTAAGTTTGAAGAATTTAAAAAAAATTTCCCCTGGCAATAGATAAATAATATGGAAGCACAGAGCCCAGTGCAAAGTGTACCAAGTTCAGAGAGAAGGAAGTGGAGAGCCTTGCGGTAGCAGTTAATAGAAACAAGGGAATATGTCTTTGCAGCTATTTTATCCTGGCTGTAGCATTTTGAGAAAACAGGATGCATGAGCAACTTCTGTCCTTTGAACAAGCAGAGTCTTGTGGTGTTTTTTTAGGCCGTGTTTTCACGAGGGCGGTGAGAAGAAAACTGATTTATGCATAGCAGCCTGAGCAAGTAGATGTAGGTGGCAAATTCTTCAGCATGAGATTCTGCAAAGACTCATAAAAATATTAACACAGTCCATTTTTCCTAGCTCACCACTTTCTGTGTGGTTGAGGAGAGAAAGATGGGGTCTAACAGGTAGAAGTTTCTTTTATTTTTTATTTTGTTAATTTATTCAGATTACATCTCAATTATTATCCCATCCCTTGTATCCACCCGATCCTCCCTCCCTCCCGCTTTCACCCTATTCCCCTCCCCTATGTCTGTGACCGTGGGGGACTTCCTCTCCCACTGTATGATCATAGGCTACTTGCATCTTCTATGTCCTGATGAAGATGTCACAGGGTTTCCTCTGTCATCCAGCACTTTCTACAATTCACAGTAGTATCACGTGCAAGGACTTATAGCTATAGTACTGGAAGGCGGATGGGTCTCCAAGGAAAGAATACAGCCAAAAGCTCAGGAGAGCATAGAGAAAGACTTACCAAACAGAGAGACATTTTTTTTTTCATCACAAGTTGGACTTTTTTTTCACTCACACATTGAGTGAATGGAATGGCAGACAGGAGTGAAGTATTAGACTCGGTGCCCAAGATTCTCAGTGGCTTTTAAAATAGAACACATAGCAGAAGAGAGACATTTGGAGCCACTTATGATTCCTTGCATGTAGATATAATCTGTGTGTAATGAACTGCATGATTGGGGAGAATGACAGGCTCATCAGGAAGCAGGTGAAAATGTTCTGCGTGGTAAATATTTTTAAGGCCAATGGATTTCTTAAGTTACCTGCTACAATAGATGACATTTATTCCAATTTTTGAAATGGCTCGAGGTTGCATGAAATACATCCACAAGTAATTTCCTGGTTTTCTGTTCCTGCTAGCCATGATCAATAACCTTTCTTTCATTGTTTGGTATTTATTGATCATAGACACTTAACGGAGAATGACTGGTGAAATACAAACCAAGACATGCTTTTCTGATGGAGCATTAATTATTAGAATGTTCAGTAATTTGTAGATACTGGTCATTGCATGTGCCCAAGTTTTCTGCAGTCCAGTGCTCAGCAGGCAGAACTAGCCCTGAATGTCTGCTTTGAAAGCATCCACCCAAAAGAGCAGCGAAAACTGAGGCATCGCACACTGTATTGTTCTCAGTGTGCTGCTCAAATTATGACTGATACTAATTTTACAGTAATTATTGGATGATAGTGCTCTAGCCATCTGTTCAGAGAGCTGGGGAAAACTGGTAAGAGATTAGCCACATTTGTAAGTCCCTTCAACTTAACATCACATATCCTAAGACATTCAACATATTGGAAAGTATATTTCAAAACAGCAATTTGAACATTAGGAAAATTATTTGATTGCTAACTGCCAAAATCTTATTGCATATTTCAAAAACTGCAGGTGATTTTCCAACAGATTTAAGAAAACATAATACAAGAGTTTATTGTTTCTTTGCTTTGTGACATCCATCATGTTCTAGAAAGTACCCCCAGGTAGCTAATTAAGAGTTCAAAGAAGTTTTTACAGACAGGCCTTTCCTGTGTAAAGGATTTTTGAATGGTATATACTTGTGGAGGATAATGCGTAGAGCACAATATTTTAGATCAGAGCTTCCAAAACTGAGATACTGAACTCTGAGCCCAAGAGTGGTCAAACTCTATAGCCTGGCCATTTCTAGGCATGATCAACCTCACCTCTGAGCCCAAACACACCCTCATATTCTTTCCTCTATGTAGACTTGCTGATCTCAACCATCCACGTGGACGGCCATGTTGTTTGTTCTAAGTAAGACCCTGTAAAGCCATATGAAGAAACTAAGGAAGAGGAAGTAGCTACTAAGGTGGCATCTAAGCACTTTCAAATAGGTAGCCAGTAGCAACAACAACCGTACCCCTCAAATAAAGTCCTAAGTTGCTCTGATTGTCTCTCTCCTTCCCTCCTTCCATCCCTCCCTCCATTCTTATTATTCCTTCCTTCCTTCCCTCATTCCTTCTTTCCCTCATTTTTTTTTGCTTCCTTCCTTTCCTTTTTATCTGCTTTGGGGGCTGAACCACCAGGCAGGTGATTTGATATTGAACTGTGTTGTTTCTAGATCCCCTTTACGTTTTTTTTTTTTCCCCATTTTTAAGACTGGTTCTTACTAACCTGCCCAGACTAGCCTTGAACTTTCGTAACTCAGGCAGGCCTTTAGAACATGTGATCCTCCTGCCTCAGTTTCCCATGTAGTTGTGTGGTTCCCAGTTTTGTTGGTGTGTCCATATATGGTCTTGCATATGATATATACTCTGTTGATAAAGTTAGAAACAGTAGTAACCCTCTGGGTTATTTCCTGACCGAAACTGCCACATTTCTGAAGCCCAAGGCATCATTCTTTCTGAGGCTGCAGGTATGGACTCTAACTTGATTTCAGCTCTGCTGGTATTATTTCTGACAGACAGGCTTAGTTGGTATGTGAAGTGTCACTCCACAGCCATCAACAGAATACATCAGAGTAACAGAAATTGCTATATCCACATATGTGAATCACAGAGTTCAAGAACGATAGAAAACATTTTTTTTTCAAATGAAAAAAAAAAAACCCTTAAAGTTGAAGGTCTCCAACTGGGTATGGCTCTTCCTTTCTTTTAACAACATGAAGCTGACTTCAACATATGAAGCTGTTTTGTGGTGGAAGCTATAGGCTGTAGTTGTTAGCTAAGTGTATACGTTCTATGCTGGTATGGTTGTGAAGAGGTATGAACTATGACTGTGTTTTTGTTTTTTTTTTTTTTTAGTTTTCGAATCATGTCTTGGAAGAATTAGAGAGTCATGTGCTATTGAAAAACATGTGTAGGCTAGAGACGAAGATTAATGGTAGAGAACTGGCCTAGAACGTGTGAAGCCCTAAGGTCAACTCCTAGCACTGCGAGAAAGTGGAAGGAATGTGCAGGGCCAGTGTGGATGCGTGCTATAAGATGCTGAGTCAAAACTAGTACAGCCACTTTGGAAATCTATCTGGTGCTATCTCAGAAAACTGGGAATAGGGCTTCCTCAAGAACCAGCTATTCCACTCCTTGGAATATACCCAGAAGATGCTCCAGCACACAACAAGAAAATTTGCTCAACCATGTTCATAGCAGCCTTATTCATAATAGCCAGATCATGGAAACAGCCTAAGTGTCCCTCAGTAGAAGAATGCATAAAGAAACTGTGGTACATATACACTATGGAATACTACTCAGCTATTAAAAACAAGGAATTCCCGAAATTTGTGGACAATTGGATTGAGCTAGAAATGATCATAATGAGTGAGTTAAGCCAGAAGCAGAAAGTCTCAAATGGTATATATTCACTTATATCTGCATACTAGCCCAAGGGGCATATCCCATGATAGCCTTCAGTTACCAGAAACCTGGGTCAGAGGGGAGGACATCCCATTGAGACTCTGGATGAGAGAAACATGGGAGAATAGCAAAGTAGAAGGATCCAGAGGGTCCTAGAAACCTACAAGTAGAGCATTATGGTAGGCAGATTTGGGCCCAGGGGTCCTGCCCAAACTAAGGCACCAGCCAAGGACAATACAGGCTGTAAACTTTAAACCCCTACCCAGATCTAGCCAACGGTCAGATCAGTCTCCACATTTGAGTGGAGAGTGGGATATGACTTTCTCACGTACTCTGGTGCCTCATATTTGACCATGTCCCCTGGAGGGGGAGACCTGGTGGCACTCAGAGGAAGGACAGCAGGTTACCAAGAAGAGACTTGATACCCTATGAGCATATACAGGGGGAGGAAATCCCCCTCAGGAACAGTCATAGGGGAGGGGAATAAGGGGAAAATGGGAGGGAGGGAAGAATGGGAGGATTCAAGGGATGGGATAACCATTGAGATGTAACAAGAATAAATTAATAAAAAAAAAAGATGCCAAGTCACAAAAGAATTGTGATAGCTGTGCTGAGTGAGAGAAACCAGACACACAAGAACCTGCTGGATGACTCCATTTATATGTAATAGGAAGGGAGAGGAAGACAGGAGAGAGAGGAGGGGGAAGGGAAGGAAGTAAAAGGGCAATGTTCGTCTGCTACGATGGGCTACAACTCATAATTGATGAGGTCCATACTTCCTGTCTTTAACATGAGCCCCCCAAATAGATTTCCAAGTAAAATCGTCTCAGGAGTTTGCAGTTTCTCAATAGCACAAGAGAACTTTCTGCTTCACGTGGATGTAGTATACTTGATAATTCCGTAAGTAAAGCAGTAAAGGTTAATGATATGCTCTTTCTTGCTCCTGGAGGGAGTGAAAGCATATGTGTTAAGATTTCTGTCAATCCCTTTTCTAAAGATAATCTCAAAAGAACAATAGAACTGTTTGTGAACTCCTCCTGAACAAGCACAATTGTATTTACTGCCAGTATTCCTTTGAAGGCCATTGTTAAAGTCGTAAAATTATTTCAGCAGTAAAATAGAGAAAACGGTAAGAGTATATTTAAGAAATACACATTCTAGGTGAAAGACTGGGCATGGCTTCTGACTCTATGCTTTTATTTGATTACTGGGAAGCTCTCACTCCCAAATAGGAGGCCACAGAGCGGTGGGATGTTTAATTCATGGTGATTCAGCGGAGACTGGGAAAGCAAGCTGTCTGTTACAAATTCTCTACTCATAGAGGAATAAGGCAGCCAATTTTAAATTGAACACTTCTGCCTTCCACAATGCCCCTGATTTCATAACTCCAAGGTAAAGTTTGAAACAAAAGCAGAAGTGATTAGGAAGAATGAAGAACCTATTAAAAAAAAAAAAAAGAAAGTAAGAAAAAAGCCTGGTTCAGTGAGATTTAATCATGGAACTCAACAGGAATACATGGAGGGGAAAAAAATGCCAAATGTTTGAGGTGGACCAGAGGCTATTTTTCTACTTATCTTTTGTGTCAGCTAAAACTGATGATAGTGAGCGAGAAGATGGTAGAAGCTGAGGGGCCCTATAATTATTATTTCCTTGAGCCAAGTGAGGTGCAAGATTCATTATAGTTCCTTCCCACCTCTACCTGACGCCTGACTCTGAGTCACTGGGTAATGCTTCCACCCTCAGTGTGGCAGTTATTTCCCTGGAATCTGAAGTGGGAAAAAGTACAGTCATTTTCCACACATTCTCTTGCCCTGAAGCTAGTTGGGAATTTATTTTCTTATCCCTGACAGAGCTGATGTGTTTAAGAGTAAATAATAAGAAAGGGCAAGGTGACTACTTAGCGCGGAGTAGGAAGGGGGCAAGGCATGCTGATCCTGACCGTATTGATAACCTCTCGCAAGAAGCCAGAGCTAATGGCTGCACAGAGCAGAAATAAGCATGGTAATTTTCAGGAGGCAACACTGGCAAGATGCAGGGAGGAACCAATAGAGATGACTAGAAATTAGTATGAAGCAGATGGCACTGAGGAATTTGGAGCTAGGGCTACCTGGAGAACTCCAAGCCATCTTACTTCCAAACCATTGCCCTTTGACTCTGTCTTCTTAATGATCCTCACTGCACCGAATCTCTGCACATCAACCCAAACCCACAAAGGATCCGAGGCCTGGTGACCAGTATACCCTGCTTCCTATGCAGTCTACTGCCAGGAGACAAGGTCTTGGGCATTGCACAGTCTTCTTCGCAGACTCAGTTGTCTACAGACTAGGTCTAATAGAAGAAGTGGCCTGTTGCTTTTGAAGCTAACCAAAGGCATGTTCCTTTTCTCTTGATAGTAGAAATATTCTTAGAAGTTGAAAAGAGAGACAGAGAGAGGCAGAGAGAGAGAGAGAGAGAGAGAGAGAGAGAGAGAGAGAGAGAGAGAGAGAGAGAGAGAGGGAGGGAGGGAGGGAGGGAGGGAGGGAGGGAGGGAGAGAGAGAGAGAGAGAGAGAGAGAGAGAGAGAGAGAGAGAGAGAGAGAGAGGAAGCCCAGGTGCCCTCTTTTCATTAACGGTGACACTGCTAATTAGGGTGTTATTTTTAGAGAGCATGCTGGCACCACAAGAGCTCGATAAAGTGATCATGCCCCTTGAGCTAATCATTCCCACCTTGGGGAATTATCTAAAGCAGCAACATTTAAGCCTACTTGAACAAAGATGTTTATAGCCACCCTGTTTGTAATCACACACAACTGGAAACAACCCAAATGCTCAACAATTAGAGAGTGATTAAGCAAACTTTAGAACTTCAATATGGAAACAAAGTCTGTGGCAATAAAATGCTGAACATTTAGACTATGTAAATAATGTAAAAGCCTAGGTAAAACAACACTGCCTTACAAAGGAGGCCATAAAATAGTCTCAGCACAGGATAAAATTATGTACTTGATTGTTACAATGCCAGTCTCCTTAACAGTAAGAAGGGGCCACAGTCTGATTGAGAGTATGTATTCTCTAACATGCAGGGCCTAGGCCCAGTCATGTTTTGGATTTCTGTGATACAGGAATATTTACATACATACAATGAACTGTTGGTAAAGGGACCCTAGGCTCAGCATGAAATTCACTGTTTCATGGATACTTTATTCATGCAGGCTGAAAATGATTTTATGCAGTATTTCCTGCTTAAACTTCTTAAGTACAAGAGGTCAGACATTTTTGGATCCCACAAGAAATCTACAAATTTCTGATTTTAGAACATTTCACATTTTGGATATTTGAATTGGGAACATTGTTCCATTAATATACAGTTACTTCTCAGAATGAATAAAGAATTCATAATATTACAATAATTTGTGTTTGTTCATATAAGCTTTAAACCTGTTTAAAATATACCACTTATAGGTACTACAGTGGTATAAAATGTGCTAAAACTATATTCATTTAATACTCTGCATGTTCATTTGTTGTATACTTCTGATATATACCACAGTGTCAAGAAGTATTAGTGGCCTCAGAGAGGCCAATGCTTTGAAACATTATATAAAAATTTACCTAGAAGTAAGTACCAACATTGCCTTCTGTAACATTTACATCAAGATAAACCAAGGTCAAAAATTCTACTGCTTCCAAGCATTCCAACAAAATAGGGGGTGGGTCCCAGAGCCTGAGAAATGGATCTGCATTAGAATCTCGAGGCAGAGGCCAGGGAAAGGCAGTGGCAATTGTAGACACAAAGCAAGGAGAAGATGCCAAACTCAAAGACTGCAGTATAGAACTGACAAAGTAACAGGTTCCTTAAGGCTCTGTGTACCACCCTATCCCAATGACATCACAGCTTTTATTTATCCTTAGTCTTTGTTCTTAGAGCTCAGAAATATCACAAATGCCTCCTGGAAATGATCTTCCTTATGTTTGCTAGAAAGTTCTACATACCATTATAATCAGGTCTAGTAGCAGCAAAACCGTGTTAATTCTGAGACTCAAAAGAAGAGTATCATTTTCCATGGTGGCCACTGTGTTACCTGGGTCTGTCTCCTTATTAATGATATTTTATTTAGTGACTTATGGTCGGAGTAAATCATATAGCTGATTGTAGAAAAATGCATAAAATTCCCGAGTGCCATGCTTCACCGAGCATTTAACAATAGTGTGCATCTAGAATTATTCATGTAGGGATATACTTAAGAGTTCAGCAGTCAGTCAAACTCCAGCTTTCTTGCTGCCATGGGGCATCCCCTTTGAGAAGCAGCATTATTCATAGTCTGATTGCTGTTCCTGAAGCCCACGTGAGCAGAGTCATCAGCCTTTTATGAAGGTTGACAATGCTTTGCTCACCATTAGGCTTCTCCACAACTACATTTCTAATTCTGTATCAGTAAACTCTTAACTGTTCAAATCAGCAAGAGCTATTGATTCATGGGTGCTATGCTGAAATCAATTTCCTCTCCTTGTTTCTGATCATTCCCACCAGTCAGCCTTTCTGAATCAATGCCGCTGTTAAATCAACACCAATACCAATGGCAGGCCTGCTTCATGCCTAGATATGGGTGAGCTGAAATCACAAATGACCTTTTGAGTCTAGGTCTTTCCTGAAAGCAGATGGCGGTAGAACAAGGACAGTTTTCAGAAGAACTGGAATTGAGCTCCGATCTTGGGTAGGCCTTTTACGACAAAGAGTGTTTGGGTCCTCCCCTACAGCATAGTAATAGCATCACCTGTCTTACAGGACTGTCACAAAGGTCCGGGAAAATGTGCAAGGGAAGCGGTAGGTCAGCTATTATGTGGCATCATTTGATTCTCTTTAAGAGAATGAGGTTGTGTTAGCTCATTGGTTCATTGTCTCCACTGGCTACATGCCATTATCCCTGTTCATAGCTGATTTAATGATGATATGATATCAGGCCACTGCCAGAAAATCTTCCTTTTATTTTTTTCATCCTTCTATGCTATAATATGTACTTAAAGTAAGTTAAGTGGCAGGCACTAATAAATATAACTAAATGCATCTCCATTCCTTTGACAGGCATATTAACACATAGAGGCACCAAGACTTTAATGGTTGTTGGGGAAATATCAGGGATGTGATAATGTGTTGCTTCTTTCTTGATGGCATGAATGTACCTCCTGGCATTTCTTCTTCAAAACCTTTTATCTATTTTTCAGAGCAATTGCAATTCTCAAAGATAACCCAGACACATATTTAAAGTGGGTAGGGAATGGCTTGTAGCCATGGGTGCAATTAGACACATCAAGGAGCTTGTAATACTCTGGGCAAAGCCAATTCTAAGTACAAGCATAGTATGTGTGACTCCTCTGTGTGTGTGTGCACGCACACGCACGTGCACGCGTGTGCATGTGCACACATTTAACAATTGAAACATACACTTCTCACTGAAGGTCACTGCTTTAGATTTTGACTAGAAACAAGGACATCCTTGCCTGGTAAGTGATGAAGCCACACTGTCCTCATAGGTCACCTGTAACACATGGAGAATGGCTGTACAATCTGTATCATGTATCAGGAACTGAGTGTATCATTTATTAAAGCAAACAAATGACAACAAAAATGTAGCTCTGTTGATGGTTAGAGCAACAAATAAGGAGACCCAAGATCTTCTCCTGAAGTGGACAGATTAAGTAGAAAAGATGAGAAAAGGGGTCCTAATATGACTGTTAGAGCAGAAGGTCTATCGGATAGGTTTAAAAAATGATGGCATCTAACTATCTAATTATATTTCTCTTGAAATAGCAATATATTCAAAGGACTGTCTCCACTGCAGCTTCAAAGCTGACATATAAAAGGCTCAGGCCTCATCGTGCACAGAGCAGTGTTCTCCTGTGCATACAGGACAGATGAGTGTGACGCAGGCTTACTTAAGTTACGCATCACCCAGAACACAGAGCACATTGCTACAGGATGCCAGACTGGAGCCATCTCCAATGGACCATTCTCTTAGCGATCTCCCTTGAGGGCTGAAAGGGCCCACTGAAGAGAGCGCCATGTGTGTCAGCAGTGAGGACCTGAGGACTGTGCAGAAGGATCCTGCAGATGTACGTGGAATAGTGCAGAGAACCAGTAAAACCACAAACCAGGCTTTGAGCCAAAGGTCCAATAACCAATATGGATGCTAGGTCATACTCTACCCACTCAAAGGGAACCTTGCTCTCTTCTTTACATCCCTTTGCTCCTCCTCACAAGGCAGAATGAGCAGAGAGTTGGTGCAAGGAGCACCTGAAGAGTAAGTGAGGGAGTGACCCCAGAAACACACCCAGCCCCCCTCACAGCTGACTGCATCTGAGGCCCACCAGAGCTGGGGCAGAGTTTCTTCAAATCTACTGACAAGTTGCAATTTTTATTGAGATGGCACTTCAGTTCCTAATTACAGCAAATGAGACTTTGTACTGCCACAAAGCACGCATGAAACTCTATGGAGAGGAAGGCAGACGCTGCAGGATGGATCTGGTGCAGAATGTGAGAAATGTGAGTTCTCTTTTGTGGCTGCATTTCAGCGGGTGCAGCCCACTCCATATGCCTGTGTCTGTAACCTGGGCGGAGAGATAAAGGCTCCCTTGCCACCTCTAGATTCAAAGGGCTCAGGCAACTTGAAAATGGTGTTTGGCCTCTTCAGAAACAAATCTTTCTAGTTCTGTGGAGACTATTTCAGTTTCTTCCAAGCTGAAGACTTTTCTGACATTTTAAAAATTGGCTCACATGTCTCATAACTTATTTAACTCTTAGTCTGATATACCAGGTAACAGGTCACAGTACCATTTCTCTCTGTGTCTGTCTCTCTGTCTTTCTCTCTGTCTCTGTCTCTCTTTGTCTCTGTCTGTCTCTGTGTCTCTCTGTCTGTCTCTATCAGTCTGTCTGTCTGTCTGTCTGTCTGTCTGTCTCTCTCTCTCTGTCTTTCTCTCTCTCCTTGCAGAATCATATGATTTTATGCTATAACCCCTTCCTCCTGGTGGGTTCTGAACCTCTGATAAAAGCAATAATGTAGATAGTTAGGCATACAGGCCCAGGAGTCAGACTTACTGACTTTAATCAGCTTCTGCCACTAGCTGAACCATATTGTATTTTCGTAACCTTCCTGGCCTTGGTTTTTCATGTAAAAATAAATGGTCACAATATCTGCTTAACGGGTTTGTTTTAACTACTAACTTCAGTATTGCCTTTGACATGTGTCTGAGACAGGCATGCTAAGTGATGGATAGATTGGTAGATGGTATATCGGTAGATTCCTACAAAATAATCCTAGTGGAGTTTGAAATAATAGCAATCTGTATTGAAAGGAGACTACCAAAGCAAATTGATGCATTTATTATTGGCTTGTAAGTGTTATCAGAGGCCACTTGCTTCCCTTTTTACATGCTACAGAAGAAGACTGTGCCACGGACTTTCCTGTTCCTCTCTGCTTCGCTGTATGCCTCCTCCCACATAGATCTAACTCCATCATGATCAACAACCTCTTCAAAGCGTCTGGCCATTAGCTGTAAAGTATAGATTGAGGGCCCTTGAGACAATGTTATCCTACTTGCACAGATTGTAACACGGTTGAAGGTCTTAGATGCATTCCTCTCATACAGGATCCCTTTGCTTTCTGTACAACACACAAGGACAGACAAGTGGCTCAAAGACATAAATGCTTCGAACTTCTCTAGGGAAGAGCAGCAGCTAAAGAGATTGGTGGAACAAAGAGACTTTTTTTTTTGGCCCTATGTTTTATTAGTTACCCCCTAGTCTGAGAAGTTTCTAGGGGATATTTGTCATCCCACCGGCGTGTCCTGAAGTCACACTCTGTTGCTGTTCTTCACGATCTTAGCTCAGGTGTGGCTCCCTCTCTTCCTACAAAGAATTTATCCCCCTCCCTTTGAGGACTCCATTCTTAGCAGTGAGGGTCTCAGTAGATTTGTTAGTGGCCCCTCCCTTGAGAACTCTATTCTCACTAGTGAGCATCTCAATAGACTTGTTAGCAACTTCTTCTTTTGCAGGCTGAGTTGTTCAGTCTGGAGTATCCTCTGATGCTGTCAACTAGGAAAATCTCGAGATGAGTTTTGAATTCTGTGTGACCAGCACAGTGTAGCGAGAGTGAGCACCATGAATCTGGGTCTATGGAAAGAGAGCTCTCCAAAATGAGACTTGTATGGGCACGTAACGGGTGACTGTGGGGCTAGCCATCAAATCCCACCCCACCAGCTTTGAATCACGGCCACACCCTCCTCAAGCACAGACTACCTCTCAGATGGCAGGTTATTAACTTGAGAGAATAGGCACTCTTGTCCTTAAAAATTAAACAAACGAATGAATGACATCATGTCCTCATGCCCCCACAGAAAGGTAGCAAGTCTGCACTGGAGTATGGAGGTTGGCCAGCTCCTCCCATCAGCCTTCCCTTCCATTTCCTGTCTACTGCCATTCCTTGTTGGTTAAGTTAATGAATTTTCCTCCATCTAATTGATGGTCCCTTGGCTACAAAAAAAAAAAAATGCTCAGCTGAAGCTTTGAGATAATGGTCTATGTTGACCTAATTAAGTTCTTAAGTAAGGTGCTTCCACGTTTTCCTAGTTGTATTATTTATTTCCTCCTAGCTGCCCTTTTATGGGGATGTGGCATAAATTCAAGGAGATCCACTTCAAATCCGTTTGCTGGCGCTGCTTCAAGAGATGAATACAAATTACTGTTTATCCACCAAACACTTCCATTGCATTCCTGCGTGCTGGGCAGCATTCTAAGTGTTTTATAAACATCAGCGCTCCTCATGCTCATGGCGGCTCTATGCATAGGGTTCCTCATCACCTCCACATACATTTACATGTAGGAAAGGAAGCCATGGAGAAACCCAACCAGTGCCGCACAGCTGGGTGCAACAGGATTCGTAAGCAGGTAGCCTTGCTCTGGAGCACATACTCACCAGTGGATAACCCCACCTGGTTTTGTTATACAAGCTAGCTTCTCTTTATCTCAATCAAAATACATCCCTGGTCTAGGCAATATGTCATCACTTTTAGATATGGAAAGGAGCTAGTATCTAAATGGCTAAAGTGGCTTTTCTGAGTAATAAACAAGAAGATCTGAAATTCAGTGCATTTGGATCTAAATCTAATTCTCAGCTGCTACAGACGCTTTCTGCTTGTTTAGGTCTAAGTGGGGTCTCTGAAGGATGTGCACAAAGGAATTTCACTATAGAATCTTATTTCCTTACTTGACTTTGCTATCAATACAGTCATTGGATCAGGCCTTTAACTAATTCAGAGCACATATGCCCAGAGGGTCCTGTAATGAATCCATTTGTAAATTACAGAGAAAGTCATAAATTATTTCCACATAAAGAGAGCATAGATCAAGGCTGTCATATTCCTATGAGCATTGTGGTACACCCTTAACCTAAATCATATTTTCTCCTTGTAAATGGGAAGGAAAATTACATTGTCTTGACCTTTGGATCATTGGTTCTTGTATTTACTTTATATATTTCTCAAAAGAATTCACAAGGAAATACAGTCACTTAACCTTCTCCTAGAAAAGGGTACAAAGCAAAAATCCTAGGCAGGAAATAGACACACAGTGGCCACTGCCTTTTTATGGATTGAACTATTGAACAGCTCGTACTTTGATCATTATTTAGTACAATTTATGACTTCTAAGAAGCCATTTATCAATAGCTCATGAATGATTTTTGTCAAAACAAGTACAAATAAAAAAAGAACAATTTACTCTAATCTCTTTGATAGGAACCTGATTATTGTCTCATTGATCTGAGCCTGCCATGACAGCATTGTTAGCTGTAGGTGGGTGCTGCAAAGAAGCGGGGTACTTTTCCCGCACTGGGGCAGAAGCTCTTTTGAGTTGTTGTTGCGTTGTCCCTGTAGCCACCTCGCTGGGAGCAGTCATTAGATTCATCCCTTCTTGATCTCCATGGTTGGTATAAGCTGGCACATCAGTTGCATGTTACTTATATTCATTCACCCATGTGCTTTAAATTGTCTCTAGATTGCATATAGTATCTAACACAATGTAGGTATCAGGCTATACCATACTGTTTACAGAGACATGGGGGAAGTGTGCACATGTTTAAAATATACTCCACCTAATGCTAGTAAATTGATAAATAGAGTGTTGAGGGTTTGAAAATAAAGTAAGCATGACCCCTGGATTCAAGGAAGTTGTGGAATGGTTAAGAAAAGGGTTACAAACAATATCATGAGATGAATACTAGTAAGGTTAGCTACATGGTACTGCCGTGACACAAATAGGCGACGATCAGCTAGACAGAATGAGCCAGCCAACAGTCTTCCTCTTTGCTAGAGCCTGAGAGGTGAGTAGGAGACAGTTAAACAATGTCTGAAAAGGCATCTTTATGATAAGAAACTTGGCAGGATGCAGATCATACAGCATCTTGTATACCATGACGATCTTTGAGCTTTGTTCACATTTCCCAACAGTGCACATGCATTAAAGAATTTGAGAGAAAGAATGACAGGACATTGTCTTTTACTGGAAAAAAAAAAAACCCATGAAACTGAATCTGCCACATGGATGGAGACTGCAGGGGTGAGGGTCAGTGAGAAATCATCCTAGGACCCCAAAAGACAGGCATTTAAGAACAAACCCAATGCAACAGCACAGCAATTAGGAGATAAATTGCTAGAAGTGAAAGTATAAAAGCGCGGACCCTTATTATGTGATATGTTTTGAGGAAGGTAGAGCCTTGTGCTGGATTAGATCAGATAATAATCACTTTAGTTATTTATAGCATCAACTAACAAGAAATTCAATTAAGACATCATAAGCCGTGGAGACTAAATCACTTCTGGGAAGCATAGCGCAAAAGCCGTGTACGCTCAGGATGGGTCCAATCACCCCTCCTTGCCAGAGTCCCCATTTCCCATCTACCCACTCTTCTGTCTTCCCACCCATCACAGTGCTCACAGACATGGTACCCAGTATACAGCCTCAAGGATTCCACGCCAACCTACGGCAGCCAGAGTAGGAGCTGTACCCAAGTGTCTGTTTCAGATAAGGAGATCTATTCCCAGACTTCAGCACCAATCCATGCACATTTCAAGGTTAGAATAGAGCCCAGTGCCCTGCTCAGCCCTGACATCTACAGAGGAAATGAGGAACTACAGAGTAGAGTCAGGACCCGCCTTTCCTAGCTCAAGGTAATAATAGATACAGGAAAAGGTTTTCTTCTAAAGAAAGGTCCAGAAGAATGAGGCCGCATAGGAAATGGCCTGAACTCCTACAGAGAAGACAAGAATTGAGCGATTCTTCCAAGGCCTATTGTAGAGGTGAGGCAAGGAGGCCCCCAAAAAAGCTATAACACCAAGATGGAAAATATACAGAGAGTGAAAGACCATGGAACACTCAGCCCAATAAGGAATGTCTCCATAAAATACACCCCCAGTCTGCTTCAGAAGCTCGTGGAACTCTGTGGAAGAGGCAGGGAAGATGGGGACACCAATGAGTCAAGACCCTCCAGACAAAACCCGGCTGGACCACATGGGAACTCACAGAGGGTGACACAGAATGCACAGGGCCTGCACAGGTCTGCACCAGATGGGTCTTCAAGCTAAATGGACAAGGAAACACATGCCCCCAGCCTTCACCCAGATACTATCTCCAATTGATAATTATCTGAAATGAAAAGTATAGTTTTCTCCAAAAGGAAACAATTCTCAAGAATAGGCCCCATGCTCAGCAGTAGATGGTCAACACAAACTCACTGGCATTGTTGGAGGTTCTTTTTCTCATGATGTTGTCAGGGTTTTTTTTTTTAACCTTTACATGTCCCTTATGGCTTTTGGTTTTGTATTTTTATGGGATTCCTATGTACAGGTGTGTGTGTGTGTGTGTGTGTGTGTGTGTGTGTGTGTGTGTGTGGTGTGTGTCTGTGTCTATATGTGTGTCTTATGCTTTTTCTTTGGCTCTTTTTCTTGCGTGGTTGTTTTATCCTGTTCCAACTTGTTTGTGTCTGTTTTGTTTTATTGTACATTATTTTACTATTGTTTTTCGGTTACCTGTTTATTTTCTAAGGATGAACAGAAGAGTGGATCTGGGTGGAGGGAGAGGTGAAAAGGACCTGGGAGGAACAGGAGAGGGAAAACCAAATCAGAATACAGTGTATGAAAAAAATATTTTTTCAATTTAAAAAATTTCAGCAGTCAAAAAGTATTTTGAAATATAAACAATCTTAATATCCTACATTTTAGACACTGTAAGGATCAAGCTGATGGGTTGCATAATGTTAATTTATAGCAATAAGAAATTAGGCTTCAAGCTGATGTTGAGCTGACATATCTCACCCCACACACACTTAGCAGATGTCTGGATCATAGACAACTCATCTTCCTGATTTCAAACGTCAGGGTTTCTGTAGCTACAGACTCCATTTCCCTATAAATCCTCTCTATAAATCCTGTAACCTTCTTCCTTGAAACACATCCCCTCATCCTGTGCTTGCGGGGGAAACATGAAAAATGTGGACTCAGTTTTTACTTCCAAACCAGCCTTTTCCTCAAATGAGATTTTCACAAAGAAAGGAGCTTAGGAATTTCTCTCCCGCTGGATGCTTTGGTAAAGAGGCATCTCGGATGCTGCATGTGCTCTTTCTGGCAGCAAGGCCCTGTGCCCAGCGAGGAGAGCTTAGTGCCCTGAGCCCTTGTCACATCCCTGAGGAACAGCCCCTACCCCGAACATTCTCAGTGTTCCTCGGAACACAAACATGTTCTCCTGTGTTTAACATTGGCCCGGTGCACTTACTTTTTCTGCTTTTACTGTTGCTAAATAAACTAAATCTTCACAGTGAGCCTGACAAATGAGATGTTTTTAATAAAGAAGCACACAACCTAGAACATGTTGCTTTAGTTTATGAAGTAGATTAGAATCATTTCTATTGACTTACAGCTATATCAAAAATTATAGTAAAAATATCTGCCCTGTTGCTTAACTTGATATTATTTTCACCAGACAATTTAATAAACTAATTATATGTAGAGAATTCCCTCATTTAGTGGTACCCAGTTTAACTGATGATATCTTAAAATGTTGACCTTCTCTTGAACCAGAAGGTCAAATGCTTTGTTATGTTCCTTATTTTCTTTACCCTTGAACTATATCCCCAAGGCATTTAGTACAGCCCCTTTGATGTGTCAGGAAGGTCAACTTCACTGTCATTGTTTTTCTAACATGCTATTTGTTGAACAAATTCATTTTATTTCCTTGTGTAAAAGTTTAAGTTGGAATCCACCAGTGTTACAAACTACTTACTGACTTTCATACTGGTCACCCAGTTCCACAAAATCAAACTCCTTGAAGACTCAACTCCTTCCCACTTTGTTTTTAATACCCTGCCTCCGTGGAAGTTGGAAGGCAAATAATCACACAGGCTTCAAATACCAATATCAAGATAAAAGGAAATGCCTCTCTTTTTTCCACCTTTGAAATTATAAGTGGATTGATGCAAAATAAATTTCAGAGCCTTGAGTACTTGCTTGCTTGCTGGTTGCAAACAGTGGGTTCCTTACAAGAATAAATAAACGGGGGACTCAGTGGGCATCCTCAATGCAGAATAAGGTTAGGGCAGGTCTCCACTGTCAACCCCAGCTTTGCCTGGGGTTTGAGTATTTAGATTAAACTTGTATTGGCAAATAAGTATTTTTATAGTCCCAACAATTTATATGATTATGAAAGCTGAATTAAAAGAGCTGAAATTACAAGGAAAATAAGAAAACAACCTATAAAGAAAACCTAAGGGAAAGACGTTTTGGGACCATTTAATGCTAATGGTCCATTATGAAAATTCTAATTAGAAAATATTATCTCTTAAAGTCCGGCTTTTGTACCTACTTGCACCTTTCCCCTTGGCTTTTCATATCTTTACCAGAAATGAATTTTTTCTAAATTTACTAAAATAAATGGTTAGTTTTTACCTACATTTAACAAAAATTCTCCCCATCCAACCCATGTCCCTCTCTGTTCTATGGTACTATTCAGGCCACTCAGTCACATTCTAGTGAACACTGTGCTATTCTCTAAGGAGAACCCTGAAGCCGGAGCTCACCTCTGTTCTCTTGTCAGTGGCCCTTACAAGGAGGCTCTGTGCTGGACTCAGCTTCACGTTACAAGGAGGGTCCATGCTGGTCTCAGCCTCACATTACAAGGAGGGTCCATGCTGGTCTCAGCCTCACATTACAAGGAGGGTCCATGCTGGTCTCAGCCTCACATTACAAGAGGGTCCATGCTGGTCTCAGCCTCACATTACAAGGAGAGTCTATTCTGGTCTCAGCCTCACCTTACAAGGAGGGTCCATGCTGGACTCAGCTTCACCTTACAAGGAGGGTCCATGCTGGTCTCAGCCTCACATTACAAGGAGGGTCCATGCTGGTCTCAGCCTCACATTACAAGGAGCGTCCATGCTGGTCTCAGTCTCACTTTTCCAGTGACCAGACAGTCCTCCCAGCTGCTTTAAGTGCAACACATCACAGCTACTACCAATCAGAAGTACCAAAAGAATTTCTCTGAGATTTTGTCCTGACTAACTGAAATTGTCAGGTTTAGAGAAATGGCTAATGCTACGCAAGGGTAATTTGAGGGAACACAAAAGGTAACCGTGTTTGGTTAAACATATTTTGTGCCATGAATTCATAGGATTCTAAGGATCTGATTTCTGTAGAACTACCTACATTAAATTGTGTTTTAATATCAGTCGCTGGCTTTTGTTTGAGTCGATTCACTAATTGATTGGAATATGCTTCAACATGTTGGATGGTACTCATGATATAATTTATCTCACCCTCTGTGAAAAATAGTAATAGCATTTACATTTTTAAAAAATATCTGTAGAAAATAGGATTTTTAAAATTTTTCAGATATTAAAAGTCGGTGTGTAAGTAACTCATTGCATTTATCTTTGCATTGCCTGCCAGGGAGCTCACTTCAAACCTTGAAAAGACCACCAGCCATAAGTAAGAATAATAATTCTGACAGATAATATATCTGATTCTTTTATAACTTGGGCCTGTTTCTCCATTTATTATTTGCCTTGTGATTGTATTTTATACTCCTAAACTCTTTGATGGAGAGAGACGAGGTGTAAATGTGTGTAGTCAACAACTAAAATGGACTGATTTTGGCATAAAGATTTTCCCTCTTTATTTAATCACTTTACAACCTAATCCTAGCCCTCGCCCTCCTCTCCTACCAATTCCACGCTCATATCCCCTCCCCCCATACACCTTCTCTTCTTCTCAGAGAAGGGGAGGTCCCCAAGGGGCACCAACCCACCTTGGCATCTCAAGTTGCAGCAGATCTAAAAGTATCCTCTCCCACTGAGACCTGACAAGGCAGCCCAGACAGGGTAAAGGAATCCAAAGGCAGACAATAGACTCAGAGACAGCCGCTACTGTCGATGACCAAATTGCACATCTGCTACATGTGTAGAGAGAGTCGGGGTCCAGCCTGTGCATGATCTGTGGTTGGTGGTTCAGTCACTGTGTACCCCTATGGGACCAGGTTAGTTTACTCTGTAGGTCTTCTTATGGTGTCTTTGACCCTTCCCACACCTTCTATCCTTCCTCGTGCTCTTCCACAAGACACTCTGAGCTCTGAGTTCCACCTATTGTTTGGCTGTGGGTCTCTGACTCTGTTTTCATCAGCTGCTGGATGAAGCCTCGCAGAAGACAGTTATGCTTGGCTCCTATCTGCAAGCATAGTGGACTGTCATTAATAGTGACATGGGCTCTCTCTCATGGATTGGGTCTCCATTCCCTCAATCTCTGATGCATCTTTATCCCTACACTTCTTGTAGGCAAGACAAATTTTAGGTCAAAGGTCTTATGGGTGGGTTGCTTCCTTGTCCCTCCAGTGGAGGTCGTACCTGGCTACAGGAGGTGGAAAATTTAGGCTTCTTAACCCCTGCTGCTAGAAGTCTCAGCCAGGGTCACCCCCTTAAATGTTTTCTTAATTTACAGCCTATTAAGGATTTTGTTTTGTTTTTTCTTTATTTGTTTATTTACTGGTTGTAGCCTCCTCCTTCCTCTCCTCCCAGTCTCCCTCTACCCCATTATGCCCTATTCTACAGAAAAAGGGAGCCCCTCTTCCTACCCACCCCAGCTCATCAAGTTGCATCAGCATTGAACATGTCCTATTCCCCTGTGGCCTGGCAAGGCAGTCCTGCCAGGAAGACTGGTCAAAAAGCTGTTAACACAGTCCATGTCAGAGACAGCCCGCACTCCCACTACTCAAGAACCCATATGAACTCTGAGCTGCCCATAGGCGACATCTGTGTAAAGGGGTTAAATCTAGTCCATGCATGGTCCTTGGTTGGTGCTTTGGTCTCAGCAAGCTACTCTGGGCCCTAGTTAGTTGACTCTGTTAGTCTCTTTCTGGAGCTCCTGTCTTCTCCGGGTCCTTTTCTCTTTACTCCACTTTGCCACAAGACCTCCTATGTGTTGCCCAGTGTTTCACCCTGAGTCTTAGCATCTGAGTCAAAGTGCTGCTGGGTAGAGCCTCTCAGAGGACAACTCTGCTAGGCCCATGTCAGCAAGCATAGCAGAGTACTGGTAATAGTATCAGTGGCTGGCTCACTTCCATGGGGTGATTCTTGGGTTCAGCCAGGTATTGGCTGGATATTCCTCAATCTCTGCCCTATCTTCTCTATCTTTGTCCATGCACATCTTGTAGGCAAGGAAAATTTGGGGTCAATGTTTCTGTGGGTGGGTTGGTGTTGCCCTCCCTACCAGGAGTCTTGTCTAGTTAGGGTTGGTCTTCTTCAGTCTCTATGGCCTCTGCTGCTAGGAGTCTCTGCTAGAGTTGCCCTCAAATCCTCCCAAGAGCCTACCCTGACTTAGGTCTCCAGCTTGCCACATTGATGCCCCAACCCAGTTTCTCTTCTCTCTGCAGGCCTTCTGTCCTCCTGCGCTGCACTCCCCAGGTCTGATCTCCATCCTCAATTCTTTCCGCACTCCCTCTCCTACCTCATTCTCTCTCATCAACTACTACCTCTCTCTGTTCTATTTTCCCTTCCGAGTGAGATTTAAGCAACCTCCCTTGGATCCTCCTTACTACTTAACTTCTTTGAGTTTGGACATTATAGGCTGTTAATCCTATAATATATGGCTAAAATCCACTTATAAGCGCATCCATACCATGTGTGTCTTTCTGGGTCTAGGTTACCTCACTCGGGATGATCTTTACTAGTTCCATACATTTGCCTGCAAATGTCTCTGTGCAGCCTTAGCTGTCCTGGAACTAAGCTCTGTTTTCCAGGTTGGCCTTTAACTCAGAGGTCTGCCTGCCTCTGCATCCACAGTGCTGGGATTAAAGGCATGTGCCACCACAGGCCTTCTTATGAAGGATTTTATAGAGAATTACAACACGATACTTTGACCTTCTCTCTGAAAACAGATGAAACCAGAAATGATCATGATGGATCATACTAGACATTAAAAAAGAATCAGTTTTAAAAAAAAAATGAAGATTTGTCCCGCAATGAGGAAGGCTGATGAGGGAAACTGTAGAAAAGTTTTCCAGAGGCCATGAAATAAATGGAGGGTGGTTTTGCAATTTGTTTGTGTCATCTTGTATGCATGATCATTATGGCCCTGAATTCCACTTAGATTGTTTGTACTTCTGATTGCTCTATTGACATGTGGCCTCTTGAGAGTTTGCTCGGTGATTTTTTTTTTTTCGTTCCTGGTATGTGCAACAATATGCTTCTATATTTGTTAGTTTTTCAACTGCTGTGACAAAAGGCCTGATGAGAGACACATACAAAAAGGAAGGTTCTTTCTGGCTCACAGATTGAGAGTGCCACCTATTGTGGCAGGAAGGCGCGGCAGCGGAAGCACAAGGCCGTTGGGCACAATGCATTCATCATTAAGGTCAGAGGGGAGATGCTGATACCTCACTTCCTCCTTTGTATTCAGTCTAGAACCTCAAACCATGGGACGATGCTTCCCAAATTCAAAACGAGTCTCCCCACATTCGTTTTAAACCACTTTGAAAGCCCACATAGACTCACCTAGGGGTTTATCCCCTCGGTGATTCTAAACCTTGTCAGGTTAAGATTGGCCATGATGTAAATCATTTAGGACTTCAATATACCTTTTGAAATGCCAAACAATTTTTCATCCATTCAGAGGATTTTTCTCCAATAAAAATATTTGAGGGAGCTTGGCGATTTCAAGAAATGCACTTTCATCTTATGTTGCTATAGATACTCTTTCTTTAATGTGTCACTTGTGGCAATTCTTTGGTTTTTTTTTAAAAAAAATCATTTCATTTACGAACAGGACGTTATCTAACTAAAAGACATTTATATTCCAGCATTTGTCTGTCTGTTGGTTAAAAATAAACTCCAAAACACAAACAATCAGTTTTGAACCCAAGAATTAATAACAGAATTAACATTGGGATACCTAATCATTATCAAGTTTTTCAAAGAATGATTTTCTCAAGTGTAAACAGAGCTTAGAAATTGTTTGAAGCCATATCATTAGACTTGATTTAGAGTTTTGAAAGTCACTTTCTGCAACACTGTAACTGGCATAATTTCATTTCTTTGCCTGGTGCCTGTACTTATCAAGCTGTGAAGAGACTGCAATCTCATTAAAAAAATGAGGTGCAAAGTTTAAAGCAAATGTTAAAGGGCAGCCTAATTACCAGATGAATTTTGAAATACGTTAAGACCTATAGACAGAGGTTCTTAGTTTTAGCCAAAATTCTCACTTAACTAAAAGTGCTATTGATGCAATACACACACACACACACACACACACACACACACACTCACACACACACACACACTCACACACACACACACTCACACACACACACATACACACACATGCAATCCCTCTCAAAAGAGCAGAGATTTTTTTATTTGCTTTGCCCACTGTGTGTTGCAAATGCAGAAACAGAGTCAGACTCACACCTACTCTCAGAACATATTTATTGAACAAATATTAGAAGTTCAGGATGAGAGAAAGCAAGCACTACATTATCGATTCCATTGACGCTCACTGAACGTTTACTCATCTTTCCGTGCTAAAGATACAGTACTGTCATGACAGGAAGGCCCAGAAGTAACACATGGTCACTGAAGCTTTTCCCAGGAGACCAGCACTCAGCACCATTGCATGATGCTTCCTAAAGTTTGGAGCCTCAGGAGTGTTTAGCCCCGTGATGAAATAGCCTATTGTGTCTTTTCTTACTGTTAAAACAAATGTTTGGGGAAAATGCTGTTAAAGTATCCTGCCTCACAATACATCAGTGTCCCATTCTGCTCAGTGCTCCCAAGTCCTCCTCCACAAGTGAGCAAAATCAAAACAAAATATAAAGAAAATATCAATCATAGCCAGAAAGGAAAATACTAAACACACACACACACACACACACACACACACACACACACACACACACACACACATCTTTAGCTACCCTATCTAACCACAGATCTTTTGGAACTATAGAATTGTTCCTTTGGAAACAGCTGAGTGAGACACTCCTTTGCCCCATCTTTTCAGCATCAGGGCAGGGGCTTCCACTGAGGATCCACAGAAAGACCTTGGGGATTGCTAATTGTCTGGGGGAAGCGTGATCTTGGTTAGTCCCTAAACCCCACAAAGAGCTCACATGCTTACTTTGCATGTAGAAGCCTAGAGACCCGAAGAGCAGGAAGTGTCAAAGGCAGAATCAAGGGAAGGCATTTGTAAAATGGAGACACTTTCTGGACCTGCACTTAGAAACCAAGTGCAGAAAAAACTACTGGCAAGGAGTCAGTGGCTGCGTACAGCTACGAAGAATTGTTTCCATGAGACAAATTCATGACTGAAGGACAAACAAGGAATCATACTTATACCATGGGAGCAAATGTGTTGGCTCCTCAACAAAGCTGTCTTTAGACTCAATCTCAAGAGAAGTCTGTTGGCTAGTCACACACAGAGACTTGACACTCCATTGCAAAGATAGGAGCCTGAGGCTCTGGTGATACACCTCCTTCAGGACATGGGTTATAAACAAAGCAAGCTAACTCTGGTGGCTCTAAATTAAATCATCTGTCAAAGACAAAATCTGCCTCATCATTTTTTGTCTTACCTCTGAGTGAATAAGAAATACCAGTGTAGACATGGGGGATAGAGAAGAAAATGAGAGCCTTAATTTTTATTTAGTTAAATAATTGAATTTCCTCCAACTACTCTTATCATTTAAAGACCCAGAAAATGAGAAATATTTGTTTTCTGTTACATTTCCTCAAAGACTGTAAATGTTTAAATTTTCTATAACAAGCAGCCTCAATGTCAATGTCATGCCATAATACAGCACAGAAATACTTACTCTGGGATGATTCAGCATCGGGACATCCCAGGGAACGTATTTTGTCTCGATTCGCTTACCACATTAGCATGGGTCACATGGAAATTTCAGGAGCTTCTGGGATCAATATGTATTTAAAGCCATATGACTTCCATGTATTCCTAACCTTATACATACCACTTTTGTTGCGTTATCCTGGGAAGAAGCCACCATGATAAGCCAACTCTAATCTCTTGACATTGGGCAGGGGAGAGTCGAATAACTGTTTCTCTAGTGTCCCAACACAAGTTGAATAGCAAGATGAAAGAATTATTCATTCTCTTTGTACACAGGGAGGTATGTCGCAGATTACAATAAGGTAATACTATAGTGCTGTGGCCGTCACATACATGGGTATTATTAGCATGACATCTTGTAATGCCGTCCTCCTGTGAGCCCAGGCTTCATGTAAAGTGTACAGCCCAGTCAATGGCAAGCATATAGTTTAGAAGCTGATGAGTATGGTTGAAAGCAGTTTTGGAGAATGTAAGGTATAAAATTATCTCTCAGCTTTGGAATATAAGCATAGTAGAAAATAAGGCAGAGGAGAAAAAGGGCCTGGAAGTAGGTCTGCACAGGTCCTAGTGTGTTAGTTGGTCTCACTTTATTGGATTATTTCCTTTTGTTTATTTTTAATTATAAAATTAAGAGTTCGGTACATATTCTTACAAACAGTTCAAATAATACAGAAGCATGGGGAATAAAAACTGCGTATCACACCCTCCCCCTCCTTTCCCAAGAAGAGGTCAAGCCTGTTAATTACTTTGAAGTGTTTTAGTTTAGGATCACTCGTAAATATTTAATGTAACATAAACAAGTGTTTAAACTCTTTACATAATGGAACGCAATCAGAGTCGAAAACCTCATGGTATTTATCATCTCCACATTCTATTATAGATCCCTGTGACACTTCAGCTGCTTCATCAGGGATTCCAGGAAGATTCGAGGAGCGTATCAAATCCAGGAGAGATGACTCCTTAATATTTAAAATGCTGTTGTCAATATATTGTTGCAATGTTTTTATGCTCCCCAGATTTAAAGATAATCATAACAAACTCTCCAATGAAGGTGACAGCACTTTAAATGAGTTTGTATTTTTTTTTTCATCCCAAGGGCATATTAGAAAAGTATGTAGTGCCTACAGGTATGAGACATAATTGAAGCTACAAATAATGCTTAGTGTGCAGCATGGGAGAGCCAACGACACATTCACACACCCCCTCGCCCCTGCCACAACCGTCACCACACACATACACATTGGCTGAAACATAGCAGCATCAGGCTTTAGAAATTTTGCTGCGAGCACAGAAATTTGCTTGAAGCAACTCTTTACAACCGTCAGCAAAATACTTCTAAATGGGTCATTGTTTGATTTTCAGATATTTATGTGTTTTTGAAGAGCAGATAGACTTTCTATCCCAAAATAGCTTGATTATGTTTTGATTGCAGCATCAGATTTTTTTCCAAGGATCTCATGTCCCAAATAGTGTAATCACTTATACATAAGTTGATAATTGCTTTACAAAAATAAAAACTGTTGCTGTGGTAGTGGCATCATGTGGGCCTATGTGGTGTTTTCTCTCCTCCGTCAGGTTCCACAGTGTGCTTAGCTCTATTGTTTCAGAAAACACGTTCCTGGATTCTGGATGTTAAGGTATTTGCAGTCTTCCTGTAGGGACGTGAGGAAATGAAACTCGTGCCCATGTTTTCTGGTGGAGCCTCTCCAAGCCTGCTTGGATGTACCTATGTACCTGATCGTATGTCTCCCTGACCTTCAGCAGATGGTTTTGCTTGGCATGCTTGCTTTCATTAGCTTCCTAAGTAAATGCCTGAAAAATGAAAGAACACTCAGACCATTTCTCAAAACCTCTCCCAAGAAACGCATTTCTGTTTATATGAGTATGCTTTACTGACCCGTTCATGCTCTTGTCCTGCCCCATGTTCACCAGCAGGATGGAGAAGGGCCTATATGTGGACCCATGAAAGAGTTGTTTTTTTTATGGGGAGGTAGAATTCACAGATTTCTTGTGTTCATTACTATATTTTTCCATAAAATATTGCACAAAGTATAAATACATTTGCCTTGATATATAACGCCTCAACTTTTCTTCATCCCTACCCCATGGAAAAACAAAAGTCAGCTTCCTGATATTTGGAAAAACAGATGAAGAAAGTTTTAATCACTTCCTTGGAGTAATTACTGTGCTTAGTTGAATGTATACAAGTAGAAGCCAGTAATTCACAGTAACTGTTAACTTTAACCCTGCTCATTCTAGCCATCTATGTACTACAAATTGCAGTGTTGTTTATTGCCTGGAGTTTAAGATCCAGTTGCATCTACAAAGCCTCCTAGCTCCCACTTAATGCCCCCACACAACAAAAACACACAGACTCAAAGACAGCTTATCAGATAATTTTTAATAGAGTCCCAGAAAACTCTGCACATATTCCCCAAGGTCATCGATTGTTATCTTGGCAGAAAAATAGTTTATTTACCTCATATCTGTCCAGTTAAAATGTATTACTCACTCGTGGTAAGATATTGGGCAAAAATAATCACACAAAAACTAAGTGTCAGGACTTAGTTACACTTACCCTGATTCAAGCCAGAATACATTGACCAGACATCAGAGATGTTCAAGAAAAAAAAAAAAGATAGCAAAGTGATATATTTCTGTTGAAAGAGAAAGTCATGAGTAGCCAATAAGACCCTTAGCAAACAGGAGTCTAAAGTGCATAACATGGAAAAAAGATAGCATCAGTATGTATGACACATGAAGCAGGTATGAAACTACATTCACGTAGCACAACTGAAGGAGACATAATAAGACTGGAAAATTTCTCTTATGAACTTCTTTCTTTTCTAACTTGTATTTCATCTCTCTCTCTCTCTCTCTCTCTCTCTCTCTCTCTCTCTCTCTCTCTTCTCTCTCTCTCTCTCTCTGTGTGTGTATGTGTGTGTGTGTGTGTATGTGTGTGTCTGTGTGCCTGTGTATGTGTGCTCGTGTACATGTGTGTGTGCATCAACATATGCCACTGGGAGCTTGTGAAGGTCAGAGTCCAACTAGTGGGAGTCATTCCTTCAACTCTGTAGATCTCAGCTCAGGTCTTAGGCTTGGCTGCAAGTGCCTCCACCCACTGAACCATCTCTTTGGATCTGTATTTCTTTCTAGAGTATTTGTTTGATATTCAGATTTAGTTCTCCTGGGAGATCCTTTGTGTTTATGGGCTTCAGCCATCTTTGTTTCCCAGATGAAAAGACTTAAACAATGGTTCTATACCTTGGCATTCCTAACATTGTTTCTTCAACACCTTAGCTGCAACCTGACACAGGTTTACCCTACCCTTCCAATTCTTGTGAAACCTACGGAATATAATGTGCTTAACATGGGTGTAATATGAAAGCTCTTTGGTGCTATTGCTATTATTGTTTGCTTGTTTGTCTTGTTTGAGTCAGGGAATTGCTACATAGTGCAGGCCTCCCTCACACTGTAATCTCTCCATCTCTACCTTCTGAATATCAGAATGGTGGGGATCTGTCACCACACCCTGCAAGTGTGCAAATTCCTTTCACATTGAAGTGCTCATTAGAGCCTGGCCCCTTGTTGCCAGGCCTCGACTCCAACAAGTATTGCTAATCTTAGAAGGGAGAAATGGTACAGTGTGTTCCATTACGTACAAAGTGGGGTTTGTCTGAAAATCTCGGTCTCCAAGTCCCTACCTTCTGTGTACTGCTACCACTCCCCTGCCATGCCTCTAAGGCTAGTACAGCTTCTGGCATCCACGCTTGAGTCAGGAGGAAGACTCTGTCCCAGGAACAAAAGGTCACAATAAAACCTTTTGAATCCCAAGCTATTGCTGTTCAGCTGTCTGTGAGGCGTGTTTACGCTATTGGTTTTGTTTTGATGTTCTTTGAACAATGCGGATGTTGTTGGTCTATTATTTTTCCATTGTTTTTTTTACTAAGGATGTCATATGTATTTGTGAAAGGACAGTTCTAAAACACAATGTTTACAGAAAACTAACGGAAAGAATTTGCCCAGCAGTAGGTCAAACTTGTCTCATTGTAGTCAGCTGTATCCAGAATGATGATGTCAAAAAGCGGAAGTACAATTCCATGGGAACTCATGGCATAGTGTTTGTAAAATAGGTGAGTGTGGCCTAAGAAATCCTGCAGGGCAGTAGAGGACCCAGTAAATAAGAAAGCCCTTTCACCCCCTAGAATGGTCATAATTTTAATAACAAACCTTTACCATCATGGCAGGAAGGCCTCACACCGTAATGTCCAACAAGAACTGATTTTGTTCTTCAATGTTGGCTTGGGACAAGGTTAAACTCAAGTTTACAGAGTTATTTGTAAACAGCTCATTTAACTAGGCTCACATTTCCCAAGTCACTAAAACTTTTGGATTCCTCAAAAGTATTGTGAAATTGTATCAGCATTTTTGAAGATTTGTGGCATAATATATATTTTAATAGTAAGAACTTAAAAACAAGTTGGATTTTCTTACTTCCTTTTACATCTCCAAGATCTGGCATGTAAATTGCACATAAAGTGAAATGGGAAAAATGTTGAATTACTGAAAGAACCGCTCCATTTAAAATCTACAGAAAAGATTAGGTCATTCTTAGGAGTCCATGCTACATTACTCAGAGTCTCAAGAGCCCCTCTTGGATGAGCAGAAGCCTTAGCTTCATCCGTATTTTACAATCAGTGAAGCTTTGCTCTCAGTCATCAAAATTCTCACTATACTACACACTAAAAGCTTGTGTACACACACATAGACAGACAATTAGGAGTTGTTTGCATGCTTTGCCATCTCTACCACAATCCCTTTTTTTCTGAATTGCAGCTCTCTTTAAAAGGACTAGGGCTGTGAAAGTGCCATAACAGGTAAATTGCTTGCTGTGCAGACATGAAGAACAGAGCACAGAACCCATGTGTAATCTAGGTAAGGGTGGCCTTTGAGATCAGCCCTCAGGAGGCAGCGACAGAGGCAGGGAGTCCCCGGGGTAAAATGGCTATGGAGACTAGCAGAAATGGCAAGCTCTAGATATGGTGAGAGACCCTGTCTCAGTATAAAGGTGGAGGGGGACCTACGGATATAGTCAGTCACCGTCAGGCTTGTGCTACCATGTGAATGCACACACAAAGGCTGTGCATCAACACGTATACGTGTGCCTACAAACATACAAGTACACATATGCATACACAAACACATTCTACATATGCAAAAATTGGTACAAGTTCTCCTGTGGCCCTGGCTTTGAGAATAATATAACAATTTAGAAAATAAAACATGATGTTCTATGAAACATGGGACAATACAGAAAAGAATTGCCATTGTTAATATTGATGGTCAAGGAAGCGGGATCTGACGGAGATAAATTTCTGTGCAGGTCTGTGAGGGATTATCTAGATTAGCCTACTTGAGGTGGGGAAGCTCACGTTATAGGTTGGTAACACCATTCTGTGCATGGGATCTTGACTGAACAAAATGGAGAAAGCCAGCTGAGCCCCCCACAGTCATCATCTCTGCTTCCTGACTGTTGCTACAGTGTGACCAGCCACCTCCTGTTTCTGTCATCATCCCTCCCCTGCCGTGATGGACCATATACCCGGAAACAGAAGCCAAATTAAACCCATCCTTCTTTAAGTTGTTTTTGTCAGATATTACGCTGCAGGAATGAAATGCGTAACTAATACAGAAATTGAGCTGATTTTAGGATCCAACTGTGGCTGAAATGAGATGCCATCAATGAGATGAAGACACTGATGGGAACCAGGCCTGGACCCTAGGTTTGAGAGCCGTGTTTGGGTGACGTTATGCAACGAAGGAGCATTTTTGGGAAGTGTGTCTCCCTGTTCTCATTGATGCTTGCTACATAAGTGTAGCAGATGAGAAAATAGACGTCCTCCAGTCTGAGTTGCTTCTAATTCTAGTCTCATGTGCTAAAATTACAATGTCTTGGACTGGAGAAATGGTTCAGCTGCTAAAGTGCTTGCTGCTCAAGCACGAGAACCTCAGTTGGATCTCCAGATCCTACTTAAAAAATCCAGCCTGTGCTAGTGTTCCTCACGTGTGTGCTAGTGTTCCTCATGCATGTGCTAGTGTTCCTCATGCGTGTGCTAGTATTCCTCACACATGTGCTAGTATTCCTCACATGTGTACTAGTGTTCCTCACACATGTGCTATTATTCCTCACACGTGTCCTAGTGTTCCTCACGCATGTGCTAGTATTACTCACACATGTGTTAATATTCCGCACACATGTGCTAGTATTTCTCACGCATGTGCTAGTATTCCTCATGCAGAGAGGAGGACCCATGGATCTTGCTAGCCAGCTACTCTTAAAAAAATCAGTTAACTGCAGGTTAAATAAGAGACCCCCATCTCAAAAAAATAAGAGGAATCCACTGAGGAAGAGATCCCAAAATCATCCTCTGGCCTCTACATGCACATGTGTATGTACATGCTCAGATGCACATCTGCACCTGAACATACATGAAGAGCAAAGCTGATAGAAATTTCTGTATGGTCCATCCATCTGTCTGTCTATCTGTCTGTCTCTCTGTCTGTTAAATATTGTGTCTTCCCTTGTCTTCCACACACTCTCTCCTGTGGGATAAAAGGATACACACAATTCAAAAGTAGTTTGAGGACAGAACATTTTAGAGATGCAGATTTATTTACAATTGTGCCTCCAAAAGTTCCTACTGCCTCAGTCACCAGTGAATTCTCTCACCCAGCTCTCTGAGCTTCCTAAATGTATTGGTAACTATGGGTGGCAGCTTGTTTAGTTTGCCTTCTTAAAAATAACCTTAGAAAATAGTAGGAATCATTTTACCCAAAATCTTGCATGGCTTGGACAATAACGCTAACACCATCTCCCACTTTATGATCTGGTGTAATTTGGCTCCCCAAATATTCATGTTATTAAACAAAGATATGCTGTAATTAGTGTCATTTACTTCATTAGGATAAGCAAACAGGTTTATTAGTAGAAAATGGTACTATCTTCTAACTACATCCTTTCAGGTCTTCTTATAATCATATTTTTTTCAGGGCACGGCTTAGTCATCATCGGTACTTAAACTTTGACAGCATCACATAGACTTTAGAAATGACACCACAGGTGGGATCCCATATGGGTTATTTAACTTCCATGGGTGCTTGCTTCTTTCAGAAAGGCAGAAATAAAAATGCCTAGTAGTGCAATAGGGATAAAATACGAATATTGGAATAGTATCTTGTATATAACTGTGGAGACTAGGCCTAGAGAAACTGAAGCAATGCAAGACCTCTTAGTTAATATACAATTCTCTTTTTATTATATATAACCCTTTGTATAATACACAATTCCCTCTCTACAACCCATATATAATTAAGAGCTGGTCACAGGGGTCTAGGCTGAAGAGATGCAGACACATTCTCTCTTAATCCAGGGTTTGCTGGTCAACCAGCTGTCCAGGGATTGAGGGCTAGAATGGGGCACCCTGACTCCTAGCATTTACCTGTGACTGTTTTAAATGTCCCATCCCTGCCAACACAGAAGTCCCTAAACCCGACGCTGTGAAGTGACAGGCACCACACTGCATTGTGGCACACACCAGTCTCTGCAGGCCCAGCCCAGATCTACTGTGATGGTGACTGTAGGGTCACCTCCACAGCAAGGGTTGTTCCTAGGAACGGGCCCTAATGCACCGAAATCTTGAAGTATCAAAACTTATTTCTCAGAGATAGCTGCTATGACCCAGAGAAAGTCGAATTTGTTATTGATGAAATTTAGAGCTGAGAAGCCCTCTGTTCTCTCATCTCAATCCACTAACTAATGAGATCAGCCTTTTCCTCCACCTCGCCTCCCACTGAGTCACAGAAATCACCTTGATAAAGCTAGCCAGTTGGCAGCTGAGCAGTGTGTTCTGTTTTATTCTACTGGTCCCTCCCGGCTTCTTTTATCCCACAAATCTTGATGCAGTGTAGCCAGAAGCTGAGATTGGAATTTGCATGCAAAATATTTTGTGATCGTAGCTGGAGGTAGGTAGACTAGGGAGGTTAAACTTTATATCCAAATTATTGCTATCTTATTTACCCCAAAATGTCACTAAGCTTCTCACTTAGCTCACACTTATAAATATTCTCACAGAATAAGTGAATTTCTCACCCATAATTGGCACTGGCAAAATTCCTTCTTGCCAAAGGAAGCTGAAAGGAAGGGACAATGCTGATGAAATGTAATAGAATAATTTACTAGAAGAACTATCATTCTTAAGTCCAGTGAAAGTGGAAATTAAATTAAAATGTAGATGACAAATGTTGAGTCCAAGTTATCTCTCTATAAGGACATAACAATTTATGTCATTGGTTTTCAGTGATTTGCCCAAAGAGAAATAGCAATAATGGCAATTACCCAAAAAAATAGATAATGAACAAATTAAATTCTACTTGACTTTGAAATACTGTTTTGTATTCTAGAACAAACATTTGAAGAGGGATGTATTTTACATTCTAGAAAGTTATAGTGCCTCCAGCTTAATTACTAAAATTACATGGGAGAAGTCAATCTATGGAAAGTGGTTTGTGCTTTTCATCTTGTCCTATAAAGCATGTCTCTGTGTTCTGTATTATTTCTATGATTAGATGTCTCTGCCTCTTAGGGTAGTATTAAAATTGCATCTATTGCAGTATTGTTATTATTGTTATTGTTATTACAGCACTAAGAAATTTCATCTTATGTGTTTTCTGGTTTCTCTTTTCCTAGTATTGATGGAAACTAATTGTTCTGGTTAAAGGGTACCCAACCCTCGCATTTTCCCTACTCTTGCTGGTAAACTTTAGTTATTTTAATATGTTAGTTAAAAACCCACATATCTACTTCAGAATGGGTATGCAAAATACAAATTATGTCTAAATAAGACTTGAAATATTTAAACTACAATATCTGCCCATAGAAAGGTTGAATTAACAACTTGCATATTTCCATACACTTTTTGTGGTCACAATAATGATTTTTCCTTAGTAAACATCGTGAAAAAAATAATTGAAGAGTGTCTGGTATAGAAAGTTACTTAAGGTTTTGTTCATTAACACCGTTTCCTTCAACTTTGCTTCCTTCCTTTTCTCATTCAATGTTTTATAAAATGTTACATGTTAACAGTGCACATAATTTGGTGTTTGGTATATTTAGCTCTTTGCTCCTATTTTTTAATAAAAGCCAGGGAAAATGTTTAAACTCTAGAGAAAAGTCCAGGTGTTATTTTCCTGAATTCAACATTAATACTCATTTAAGTTATTAAAAGTTATGTCCATGGATATTACTTTATCAACATCATACAAATAATCTACTAAAAACTATGGAATTTTACATTTAAATTTAAAATTAATATAGCCTAAATACCAATATGTTCTCCAGTTTGTTCTTAGTTATATGATATAATCTCATTTCAAATAATAGTTTTTCATAAAATAAGACATTACCAAGTATTGTAGTGACTTAGAATGCTTCCTATAGGATTTCTTTGCCCTGCCATATAACTTAATACGTATTTGGTGTTTGACAAAATTCAAGTTGCAGTTTTTAAAAATATTTTATTAATTTATTCATATTACATCTCAATTGTTATCCCATCCCTTGTATCCTCCCATTCCTCCCTCCCTCCTGCTTTCCCCCTACTCCTGTCCCCTATGACTGTGACTGAGAGGGACCTCCTCCCCCTGTATATGCTCATAGAGTATCAAGTCTCTTCTTAGTAACCTGCTATCCTTCCTTTGAGTGCCACCAGGCCTCCCCTTCCAGGGGATATGATCAAATATGGGGCACCAGAGTTCATGTGAAAGTCAGTCCCCACTCTCCACTAAACTGTGGAGAATGTCCTGTCCATTGGCTAGATCTGGGTAGGGGTTCGAAGTTTACTGTACATATTGTCCTTGGCTGGTGCCATGGTTTGAGCAGGACCCCTGGGCCCAGATCTGCCCATCACAATATTCTTCTTGTAGGTTTCTAGGACCCTCTGGATCCTTATATTTCCCCATTCTCCCATGCTTCTCTCACCTAGAGTCCCAATAGGATGTCCTCCCCTCTGTTCCACTTTCCTGGTAAGTGAACAAGTTGCAGTTTTTGTGTATGTGAAGGGTACCTTGAGTCAAACACTGTCAAAACTCTGGAGAGGTGGGCTAAGCTATGGCAGGTTGAATAGACCTGCATTGAAATGCTGTCTAAAAGAAATTTAGTGAAAGTGATAGGTAACAAATAATATAACATCCAATTATAATCAGCATTCAGTAAATGTTAGCAATTGCTACAAATACTACTCAACATTTGTTATTACCTATATAGTGAGCATGTATGCAAACACTATCCTATCATCAGTTCAACACGGTAACACAGACATTGTTATTTTTCTGGTTTTGCCTGTGTAACCTTGAGAGGTTAAGTTATATTTAAACCCAACCTAAAAGCACCCATCACAAAAATAACAGTCACGTAAAAAGAACCACTTTGTGTTTGACCAACTTGAACCAGCTCCAGGGCTGGTTCAGTGGCGCGGGAGGGGGGGTGGGGGGGTAGGGGGGGAGTCTCCACCAGACGTACCCCTGTTCATACACCACACATCTACTCCTCACAGCTGGCTGCAGTTCAAAACCCTCCAAACAGATGCCCGGTGGGGGGGGGTAGGTGGGGGGGTATTGGAGCCATGCTTCAAATTTAGGACAATAGGAATTGTAGTCACTAACTTTCTTGACACCTTTCCAAAACATGAGTGGTGAGACTAGAACACCGTCACTCCTCCCTCAGGAAGCTTCATATACTAGTAGTTCGAAAACCAACACTCAGTAAAAGGCAGCTCTCTGGTCAGTTTCAGCCAGTCTTAGAGAGGTCAGGAGTGAAAGTGAAGATCCCACGTGGACAGGATTATGCATCTCCCTGACATCTCAGCTCTGCCTTGCTCAAGCAGCATCCCTTCTCTGGATGCACTTAGTCATCACCAGGAAAGTGAAACTGTTGATCCAGAGGAGCGGTTCTCAACCTTCCTGATGCTGTGACCCTTTAACACAGTCCTCATGTTGTGGTGACCTCCCCAACTGCAAAAATATTTTCTTGCTGCTTCATAACTGTACTGTTGCTACTGTCAAAACTCATAATGTGAATATCTGATATGCAGGATATCTGATAAATGGCCTTCTGAGGTTACGACACACAGGTTGAGAATCACTATTCTACAGCAAGGGTGACGCTGAGCCTCACGTAGCCTTTGGCTTTACTTTTGCCTATATGAAGTATTACTATTTATTTAATTAAATCCTAACATGTACAATTTTAACAAATTCCACATAAAGTATGTATTTCTATTTTCCTTGAAATTTTGAATTTGTGGCGTCATTTGGGTCTGTTTTTTTGTAAGGCATCAAGGGCAGCATCAGCTTGGCCTGGGTCACAGCTGGCTCTCCAGCAGGTCACACGGTCCCTAGACAGACACTGTTCCTACCGTTCCTTGTCACCTTACACCCAGACCAGTTCTTCTCAGTGCTACTCAGCTGGCCTGGCATGCTGCCCTAGAATGTGCTCAAACTCTCTTTCCTCCTTTTTAAGCTTTTAAAACTTCTGTATTCAAAGAAAACACTTCTATATTCAAAGCTTGCCCATAGCCACTATGTTAAGTAGAGATCATTTCAAATTGAGGGATTCTATCTTTGTTCTCTCAAACCCAATTAACTTCTTTTATATAGAAACTTTTCCCTCGTTCTGTCTACTTAGGATTGTGCAATTTGGTGGACAGCAGCTTCTGGAGGGAGTCTCTCCGATCTCTGCAGACCAATGGAGACCGTGCTAGATGTTCTGTAGCTGTATCAAGAAGAAAGAAGAGGCACCGTCCTGGTCTAAAGGGTAGGAGAAGAATCCACTGCTCTGTTTGTGGGGCTAGTCACAGAGAAAAGTCACCACAGCGCTACAAGAACAGAAGTCACTCTCTAGCAGCCAGCAATGTTGGCCTTCGTTTTATTCAGGTCGCCCTGCTATGGCATATAAAACACCCTTGTCATGAAAAACAGAGGGGGAAAAGCATGTCTTAATAAATGCAGCTCTAAAAACCACAATTGCAGATGGCTTTGAAACTTCTGACTGGTTTTAGTAAATGGCCTCCTTAAAAAATGAACTGCTAGGGACCACAGATCTCCTTCAGGTGACCTGAGACAATTCCTATTTAAAATCTGTTCCTCCAAGACCATTGCTAATTGGTACTTGAATCTTTGCTGAAATAACCTTGCCTCACAAGGGGATTGTACTTCACTCACTTCTCATTTCAGTTGAACATGAGAAATTTGCGTATAAAAATGATGGCAGGTTTATTAAAAATAACTAAAATGCGAATGATTGTTAAAATAATTTTACTGGAAGGAATAATAAGGAAGACAAACAGGAAAAAAAAAACCCTCCTATGTGATTTGCCCTATACAGCATAAGGCAATAAAATTGTTTGCAAACTTTCTGCACTGTGGTTTGGGAAAAGAACACAGTCCCCACAAGGGGACACTGGATTTGGCTGGCTTCTTACCCATCACCTTCCTATGGCTGATCCCTTATCCTATTTAAACTACAATTTCCTTATCCATGAATTGGTCTCTTATCTCCAAATGCCTTCTAAGTGGACAGCTGCCACTGCAGGGTAGGAGTTGGCTCTGAGTTAACTCCCAGCAAGATGATTTTCTAGTCTCAAACTCAACAAAATGCCAGTGCTCCATGGTCCTCTCTGTGTCTTTGTTCTCGGCAGTTTGCACCACCTATATTGGTTTTCGTTACCTTTTTTTGCTCCCATGATGCCTTAGTGAATGGGTTTTGACCCTTTTCTTCTTGACAGCATTCCCAGTCTGTTTCTGTCTCTGCCCTGTCATCTCATGGACAGAGGTAATAGGAGGCCAGGTGGAATGGAGTTAGCATGCACCACAAAGGGCAGATATCAACTGAGGTTCATGCTGTTACAGCCATGGGATCCTCTGAATTCAAATCAATGTATTCAGTATTGAAATACACAAAGCAGAGGAGAACTGCCAGCGCTGGCTTTCCTTGTAGGGATCTAAGAGGCCAATGGAAACCAACTAAAAGCAAAACTGAACCATTAATACACAATACAACTACTAATGGTGGCAAATACCAGGGAGAAACCTGAGTGTTCAGGCTCTGAATGACTAGACCCCATTGTAGAAAGGGAAGCCCCAGAGGGATGGGACCCCAAGGACCTGTTCTTGTGCACCCCACCTCCCATAGGCATCCTAGATCTCATCCTCTGTGGCAGTCTGTCTGGTGATCTGACTCAAGATGTCCTCGCTCTATCAGCTGGACCCTCTATGGTCCAAAGGGCACCCAGCAACCCACAATGACCATCATGAGCAAGTGTATCAAACCAGCAGGGTGAGGAAGCTTTTGCTGGGACCCTACATAACTGAGCCTGCCCCGCCTATTCCAGGAGGTGTCTGCAAAGAGGACTAGGGATGAGCTCTAGGGCTCTTAAGACCAGAAGCTTTAATCCTGGCTGCCTCCCAGCACTGAAAGAAGGCCAATATGGCTAGATTACAGTAAATTAGGAAAACGGAGCAATCTTCGGAGATTTTCCTACCCCAAACTGCCTCGACGCTTGGCTCCTCTGCTGTTTATATTCCTGGCAGTGCCTTAAACAGATTAAGTAGCTTGACTGAAAAATGCCTTTGATTTGTGTACACAAATCAACTCTCATACTTTATCACATGCCTCTAGATTGTGAGGGTTTTATCAAGAACTTTGCATGTGGGCTATTGATATGATAATGCAAACTTAATGCCTCTTCTGGAGCGAAGGGCCTTCATCTTTTCAACCCACACTGAGCTGCACTAGGATGGGCAGCCCACAATAGCTTTCCACTAAATAATGCATGATAATGGGCAGTTTTCGAACTCTTAACTTTTCACATCAATTCCTAATTTTCTATCAAGAAAATCCAGGGGAAAGCACACATTTTCAAAGGACTCTTCACAGACCTTTAGTGTTTACATAGCAGGGGATTGTTTTGTTTTGTTTTGTTTTGTTTTTGCAGGTAAGGTCTTGTTTGCAAACAGAATACTATCTTCTACACACACACACACACACACACACTGAGAGAGAGGAGGGAGGGAGGGGAGGAGGGGAGACAGAGAGACAGAAAGAGGGAGAGGGAGAGAGAGAGAGAGAGAGAGAGAGAGAGAGAGAGAGAGAGAGGACATTGCATCTAGACATCCAGTTTATCCTCTTTGGAAGAAAAGAGCTGAGTCAGCCCTCCCAGGATTGCCCCCCTCCCCTGGGACTTAGACAGCCCAGGTACTTCCCTCTCCTCGACACCACTCAGATAGAGCCACTGATGTGGCGACAGCCTTTATTGGGCTTCCAGGGGTTTAGAGGAAGCCCATTCATCTGATATCTCAGCCGTTCTTGTAGCAGTCTGAAAGTCTTAAGGGTTTTTATTTGAGGTGAATGAAATCTTGATAAGGGAAACAAAAGCAAGAGAAGAGAAGGGAATTGATCTAAGATTAAGGGTTAGTTTGTAATACAGCCCCAGCTCTGTGCTGGGTGCTTTCATGTGCATTATTACCCCTAGAAAGTGTCAGCAAGAGCTCAGTGAGTAAGATCACCAAGGCGAGGCGGCGTGGGAGAGCACAGAAACCCCAGGCTCCTTCTTTTTACAGGGGCCCACAGATCGCCCTCTACCATTTAGACTAGGTTGTAAACGGCCTATCTTCCAACACCTCAGTCAAGGAGCAACTGACGTCTCTGAAGCGTTCCTCTAAAAGGTGCATCCTAGATGACTATTGGTCTGATACGGACACGACTTCAACAAAGCTCCTGAAGGAAGCTGCTTTGCAGGAAGCACCACTCCGCTAATTGCACATCTTCCCTTTGTTCAGCCTCATCCTCTATAATTAGCGCAGTCTTGAAAACAGGAGTTGTCTGTGGCATTAAAATCCTTACACAGCAAATCCCCTAATTATTTCATATCTTCACATTAGGGACCAAGATACTTGTGGTGAAGGGTTGAATCTGTTTGTTATTTAATTACTTATAGAAGGAAGACAGGAAAAGCAAGACAAAAAAAAAAAAAGATTATTAAAATAATGTCGGCTTGACTCTGCACACAACAAAGACTGACTTTTCTTCTTTTCTCCATACAAAGGCTTCCCTCCCTGTCTTCATTCCTTCCTGCCCTAAGCCTTTCTTTCCCCACCTCCTCCTGTCCTGGGACCCTCCTGTCCTCACTCCTTCTTGTCCTTCATCCTTCCTGTCTTCGCCTCTTCCAGCCCTCATTCCCTTCTGTCCTCACTCCTTCATGTTTTCCTTCCCTCCTTCCCTCACTTCCTCCCCGCCATCACCACTTCCTGCCTTCACTCCTTCCTGGCCTCATCTTTCTTGGCACCAGCCTCAGTTCTTTCCAGTTATGAGTGCGGCATGTTACCTTGTCCTACCTAGAACTTCCCTGGTTTTCCTGACCCTCGGGCAAAGTCTCCCCTTCCACCTTCCAGTGCCCTGTGTACCGATCTCAAGCATCCCTTTGCCTTGCTTGACGGGATGTAGTAGAACAAAGACACTAGGGATTCATTCAACCCTTTTCTCTTTTCTTTCCTTCTGGTCTGACAAATAGCCATTTCTTCCTTTCCTTATAAGTCCTTGAAGTTGGACTTTCTAGCAAAGAGAAGCAAGTGGAAATGGTGTCCTTGAGTTGGGACAGAGTTCTGAAGACACAAGCATTCCTTCCTGGGCCCGCTTGTTAAATACACTGAGAGAAATGGGGCAGTAGTACTGGGGAGCCTCCTCAGGACGAAGCTGGACTCTTGCCTCATGGTGGGGTGGAAGCTATCTTGGCAAGGGTTAAAGCTATGTCAGGCTGTTGCACAAATAAATAGCCCTCTCATGTTTAGGCTCAGGAAGTTGAGACTTCTTGTACAACCGCAGGTTTGGATTTACCTAATACAAGATGCACGTGCTGAAGAGTGTCATTGTGAATGTGGGTTTCTCTATTTCAGAAGCACTAGAAGGGAGGGGCCACCCCTTCCATCCTGAACTGTGAGTTAAATTAAACTGAATTGGTACCTCATTTGGAAGTGGAGCAGGTGGTCATCAAAATGAAGAGTGGAGGATGCTCTACACCATCTCTAGGACCGGACCGTGAATGCCATTTTTCTCATTTGCAAGCATCTGTCTAGAATTTTGTGAACAATCTCATAGGTGACTGATTTGGGTTGCAGAACAAAAGGAATACCCAGCTAGTTTCCATATGAAAACGTGCCCTAGTTCATTACTCATTCAAACACTCATTATCCTAATCAGCAAATACATAGTGGGCACATTTTACATGCCAAGCTGGCTTCTAGCAGGACTGATCAGTAACAGGGCCTGGCTTTAGTTCACTCCAAGTTCAAAGTCCTATGGGAGATCCAAGCACTCCGAATTAAATGATCACACAGCTGAAGGTACATTCAGCTTGTGGCTCAGGCTGTTGGGTTCCTCCTACAAAACAGGAGGATGATATTGCCTGTCTCTCAGGTTTTGTTTTAAATTTAGTTAGGATAAGATATAAATACCATGATTGTAAAAATCATCAGCGCTGTGCTTGATGCTTGAACTTTTACTAATACTCGATAAATTGTATCTGCTGGTGTTCCCATTAATTTATGTAAATATGATCTTGCAAGACAAAGGAACCTGCTTAGCTTGCCAGAAGGACAGGAAGAACATGAAAGTCTCCCTCAAAAGTGACACTTGGTAGGGTAACTGAGACTTTGGAAGGATGTCAGAATATTCTAGATTTTCAAAACTAAAATAAAAAAACTTTCAAGTGGTTGCCGGAAAGGACCTATATGGGAGGAGGCACTGTGAGAAGCTGAAGGCTGCTAGGATCTATCATGTGGGTATGGAGGCTGCTGCTGCAGGAGGAGAGCACAAGGAGCCCCTGGAACCACCCTGTGGCCTTGATAAGAACTGAATGTTTCCAGTAGGTCCTGGCACTGAACAATTCAATGCGCTTTGTAAGATAAGAAGATCACTGTGACTGCAGGTCACCCCAGAGGAGTCAAGATGGAGCCTCTCATAGTGGACTATGGGAAGGTGTGAGTCCAAAGAGAAGTGAACATATGAGTAACTTCTGCAGTGCTATTGGCAGGTCATGCTGGTGGATGAGAAACAGAGATGGAGGGGCAGAGTTAAGAGTATTTCTGGTCTTTCAGATACAGAGGGATGGTTCATAGACAAGGGAACCAGTGTAATGAATCTGCTTTTGTGTGCGTTGCATATCTCTGAGATATGCAAGTGTGCACTCAAGTGTTCAACTAGCTATGTGAGCCCTGGGCACCAGAGATAGCCTTGAGTTAGATTGTGAATCAAAGAAATGTTACTGGCAAATAAACGGCAACTGGGAATTTTTTTGCTTAGACCATGCAGACTGGGAAAGAAGAGGCCCTAAGACTTAGACCTTAGGAGCTTGGAAACCAAAGAGGCTCTCCCAGTCAGTTTTCAAGAGAAACAGAACCAGTAGGTAAATGCTTCAGAAGTACAGAATCTCATGGGAAAGCCCATAGAAGCTGGAGACAAAGGTGAGAGTTGTCATCTAAGTCCAAACACACAGCTGGAAAGCCAGGAAGAGTTGATGTCACTAAGGCAAGAAGATGGAGACTGGAAAATTCTCCACGCATTTTGTTTTATGTGGGCCTTTAAATAAATGATTGGTTGAGGCTCACCCATGTGATGTGATGTGTGTGTGTGTGTGTGTGTGTGTGTGTGTGTGTGTGTGTGTTTGTGTGTGTGTGTGTAAATTTCTAAATTTCAACCAAAATCTCCTTTATAGAAAAATTTCAGAATAATGTTTGACCAAATAGCTGGTCAGTAGAAAGAGGAAGTGACCACCTCAGAGTACTTTGATCCAACTGAATGGACTTGGAAAAAAAATCACCATCAAAGACAAGAAAGGAAAACCAGAAAAAGTGGCTGCTTCCCAGGTGATGCAGTAGGTACCAGTCATGCAGCCTATATATTGGTTACAATGCAAACCCTTGGGTTAGGCAGCCTGGGTTTCTAATACAACTTGGCCGTTCACTTTCCTGTGGTCTTAGACATATAGGTGAACAAGTCAGTATCTTATCTCTAAACTGGATATAGAGTGGCCTACCTCTGATAGTTAGAGAAGCTAAATTGGTTTTAAAACCCTAAAGGACTTTGGAATATGTGTGAACGTAATCAGTGCTCAAAGACTCCTACAAATGCATTAAAATATTATATTTTTGAAATATAGAGGCAGGATTATCACTGTTAAGATCTGCTTACAATGATAAGGAGGTATAGTGACCACACAGCAACAGCAAGGAAGGAAATATAATAGAGAAGTATAGGGTTTTAACTCAGTTCAGAATCTGATCTATAAAAGGAGGAGGTGGCAACCTCAGACATTTAGGGATTTATAGAACTTTTCACCCTCTTCCTCCACTAAAGACCACTGTCTCATGAATGAGGTTTGCCACTTGTAAGTTAAATCCTTCCTTTGTGCTTTCCAAATAAAGTTATAAAGCACTCCTGTTATGATACTAGTTGTTTTCCAGGTCTGCTAAAGTAGGCCTGCAATCCCAGCTATTCAGGAGGCTACAACAGGAGGATCACAGGAGCTGGGCAATGGTGGCACATGCCTTTAATCCCAGCATTTGGGAGGCAGAGGCAGGCAGATTGCTATGAGTTCGAGGCTAGCCTGGTCTACAAAGTGAGACCAGGACAGTCAAGGCTACACAGAGAGACCCCGTCTTGGAAGAAACAAACAAACAAAACAAAACAAAACAAAACGAGAAGATATTATGAGGGTACTGGGTATGATCAAGAGAAGGCCTGAAGCCAGGGATGGGGTGAGACTTGTAACTAATGCAGGGATATTTGAACATAAACAGTTTTCCAGGGTGACCTATGAAATGTCCTTTGCATTTGCACAAGCCTCGTGTTCTAGAGAGAGCACTGCAAGGTCCTGAACACCACTGTGGCAGAATTTTCAGAGGATATATGCACTGTGAGGCTGCTGCCCCACTCTTGGCTTTTCTCGTGACGTGTTTGTTTTGGGCCTCAGATTGGCTAATATCAAATTCCTCCCCAAACTTTGCCTCAGCCACTGAGCACACTGGATTGGAAAGCATTGCATTTCATAATCCCTGGGGTAAGACATTTGAAAAAGCACCAGAGGCAATTGTTGAGTGAGGATCAGCCGCAGAGTGGTGCGCTTTCCTGGAAGTCAGTGACAGCTACTCTCATCAGATGCCAGCAGTCTCTAGAGAGACTGTTGAAGAGGCCGCACAGAGAATTCTGGAAGCACAGTAGAGACCTCTGCAGTCCGTAAACCTGTCACAGTCATCATTTCCTCTCTGCTCTCTTAGGGCAAGATGCCCTATGGTCTCTAACAACACTTAGAACACGTATGAGCTTATTTCTGTAGCCGCTCAAAAATATTTATTCGTCAACCAATAAAGTTTCATGTTCAGCTGCGGCCTGTAAACACCATGATTTACTTTTAACTCCCTGAACCCAGAGATTAGAGCCTGTCAAACCCTGGTTTGACAGATTTTGGTCAGATGAGTCAACATAGACCCACAGACCCAGAGCATAGGAGTAGAAAACTGTCCTTTGTGAGTTAGTCTACCCACCACCCCACAAACGACTTCTGTAATCTTTGCTGATGGCATAAAATATTCCTCATACTGTAATGAAATGTGTCTAGTGTTTGATGAACTGCCTTATGAATTAATGAGCAACCACAGCATGGAACATTGTCTGTGGGCTTTTGAAACAGCCAGAAACTTGATCAGCAGAGGTCACTTTGTCGAGACTGACCGTAGTGATGGTGAACTTTCTCTGCGCTCTCTCATCTCTACATAAGAGCTCAGTTAGTCACAGTGGCACAGTCCTAACTGAGCAGTTCAGCTGTGCTTTTTTTTTTTTTTTTTGTCTGTCAATTAGGAAAGTAAGTCAGAAGGCAAGTAGACAAACCGATAATTTTCATTTTACGAGGGTGAACTCTACTCAAGTTTTCACAATTCTAGGCCTAAATAGAGAGAGCAGTATGCAATGATCACTGTGTGCTGTGTATAGTACAGTGAGTGAACTTCGCGTGTTATGTCATAATCCCACTTGAACTAGAAACAACTCTGGGTGGTTGATTTCTTTGAGCTTTTATTTCACAGAGTAGAAAACAGGACTACCAAGGTTTTCAGGAGAAGTGTGTGCCTCGCGCGAAGTTGAAAATCAGGTCTTTACATCAACATGCTCAAGTTTCAAAACCTGGTGACCATAATAAGTTGTGATATCCTTCACAACTGGCTGGGATAATTTGTAAGTCATAAATGATATATCAGATTTTACCACAAAGCATTGCTGCTTCTATCAAAGGGATCTCACCCCTTGTCTCAACCCAGTTCTCTTACTGATTGGAGTCCCTTTGGCTCTTAAAAAATAATATAATAATAAGTTTTACTAAGTGTCACTTATGTTTTACTCACTATATTATTCATTTTACAGATTTCTTTTTTGGATACAGGGTCTCACTATGTACCCTGGCTGGCCTGTGTATACCAGGCTATCCTCAAAGTCATATGCAGGCCACTGCCTCCTAAGTGCTGGTATTCAAGGCAGAGGCCACCATGCCCAGCTAGGGACATTATTTGTGACATGCATACCTATCTAAATATTATATCTGAAGTTGGATCAGGATAGAAACTAGAGGGCAAAGTCTCCTTTTAAGTATTAGTTTCATGTTGCAGCATTCAGCACTAGCCTTTGGGTTCTCCTCTCCTACCCTTGCATGTCTCATTCAGTGCTGGTCTTGCCCAGTGGCCCCATCTCCTGTCTTCCCATCACCTGAGATTTATTCTATGGTTGACCAATAAAGCCAAAATACGATGCTCTAGTGTGGGAGAACAGTCCCCTGAGGCCAGTAGGAAGAAGAGAGACAAAGTGTGGGAGGACGAGATAGGAAACACCGTGAGAAAGAGAAGCCAGAAGAAGGTGAGTGCTCTGAAGAATGTCTGACGTCCCAAGAGGGTAGAGAGCCATGAGTGAGTGGTGTGGGCGGTAAGCAAACAGAGCACACAGTGAGAGTCAGCCCTTCACAACAGGAAAAGGCCAGGAACAGGAGAGGGGACTCCATGCAACTGAGACATTGATGGGGAGAGAAAAGAAATCTCTAGACTCTTGAATCTACAGAGCATGATAGACTTTTAGAAAAAAAAAAGACCTGCACAGAAAGACTAAGTAGCCTGTCCTAGCAAAGCTCTGACGTTTGTGTGGAGGTTCTGTTGACAGATGATTAGATCATGTCGCTCTGTCTTGCTCAACATTCACCAGTCAATCTAAAGGTCATGGCCCAAGGATATGCATGCAACTGACTAAGAAAATGTGAATTCTCCCCAGCCCTTAACGCTAGACCAGGATCCTGAGTAACCAGCCTCACTGGAATCAGGCCTTTTCACAAGCCATTGAGCAGGGCCAGAAGTGAGGGAAGCAACAAAGCAAGCATACCATTGTCACAGCTAGAAGAAGAAAGACAGCAAGTGGGAGCAAGGTAGGGTAAGGCTTTGATCATGTTTGAGAAGAGCAGTGTTGGTCAGAAGGGAAAGTCAAGGGACAACTCCCTCAAGCCTTCAGCAAAATGTTTCTAAGTTTCCAGCTGAGGAATAAGGGTGTTCATTTAATGCATATTTGCCTACAAGTTAGAAATACCACATCAATTGGGCCACGTTGTGCTGCACATCTGATGATGGTGCTGCCAGAGGGGATCATCCTGGAGAGGCTTGTATAAGTCCAGTGGGGCCGTGTGCTACACAAAGGCTCGACTTTCATATGGCCAAAATTGAAAATCTGGGGCTGAAATAAATAAGGGTGTCTTCACCTATGTTTTCACGAAAAGCTGATTTAATCTCTTTGATTCTTGAATTAAGAAGTCAAAAGATCAGTCTATTTGATGAGGCGCACATGTGCACAGCTAATTGACTTGCTGACTAGACTTGATCCCCAGGAAGAAGCTGTGTGGCCTGAAGCTAAGTGACATGTAAGTCAATCAACTGAGACTTGGCCCTGGCTTGTGCTTACAAGCCACTTGTAATAACACGGTTGAACTTCTGAGCTGCTGGCGTCTATATGCTGAATTCCGCTGATAATCAAATAAAAAGCAAAGACGCGTTTGAACAACAGAAATTCTCTTCAAGAGAAAATTCAACACTGGGGCCGGAGAGATGGCTCAGTAATGAAGAACACACACTGCTCTTGCCAAAGGCTCAGTTTCGGTTTCAAGCACCTAAAGCAGGAAGCTTACAACCACCCATAATTCCATCTCCAAGAGATATGATGTCATCTTCCGGTTCCTGCCACACCCGCATGCATGTAGTACACATAAATTAATACAGGCACAGACATTCAAAAATGATATCCCTATTGAGAACTGTCACAAAAGCCCAATACCTGTTAGTCATCAGTCCTTTGAAATATCAGCACTGTATTGGATGCACTAACTCATGGGAACCTTCCCGTGTTTGACTCTGGTAATAATTTTCAACAGTCGCCTTTATTAACAATTTAATTCAGCAGTGCTGAAGGCTGCACACCCAGCATTGGAGCAGCTAATGTTACTGTTATTGTTGTTGGTTGCAGCTGCTTGGGCATCTGTCTGAGACCAACAGAGAGAATGTAGAGCTCATGAGCAAATTGAGGAATTGCTATGTAATTACAATTTAAGTTGTGGTCACTCAGCTGCTCTCAAAATTCATAGCTTTTGGATATTCTCAATTTAGAAAACTCCTGGCTTCTTCCAGAACAGGTTAGCATGTTACTTCAACGTCCCATGAGGGACTTGAGGTAAAAATCTGTGACCCAGACATTAAGATTGTTACTGCAAAAAGAGAGAATAAATAAGACTTTGGAAAGAGGTATGAATAGAAGGAAAAGACCCAAGACAGATTATTTTGGAAGTGGATTGCCGTATTTATACATCTCATAAAATCTGTGAAATCATTAAATATCTCTGTTTAGAGAAAACACTCAAGAAGTAGGAAATAAGGTCAGACATGCAAAATGTGATTTTTTTTTTTATAGGCAGAGCCTATGTTTATGACAACCACTGGGGTCTCAGAAAACCATAACACAACACATGTATAGAGTAAGGGAAGTAATGGTTTAATAAAGTATAAGCTGGGGAATTATCACATGAGGAGAGCACTCACCTAGCATGTGGGAGTCCCACGTTTACACACACAACACACACACACACACACACACGCACACACACAAGATCATACATAACAGACAGTTTAGATCTACCTTGACTAAAGGTGGTAAAAATTAAAATCAAATCCTTACTAAATGATTACAAGACAAATTGGTGGCATTTCTTCCAAAAAACACCTTTAAATGTCAAATCACCTACTTATTAACCTCCTATTATATTGGGTGTGTAATACATACCATCTGGATGATGACAATAAGATGCTTATATAAACAGATAAGTCTGTAGTATTGATGGAAGGCTGGCGTTGTATCTTGGCTAATCCAAATTTGAATCCTGAGTTCCCCAAGCAGACTCTAGGGAAGGAACGAAGCTTCTGGTGTTCACCTTCTTTGATGCTGCTTATCAGTGACCTGGTGCACCTCCACCGTGTAGGATTAGAAGTCACTCAGTATGCCAGCCTTCAGTTTAGTCACTTCTCATAGTGAGACTGGGGTGGGGGAGGTAACATCACTGAACCACTGAACTGTATGAAGAGTGGCTGTTATTGTTGGCTGTGACCATTGTATAAAGAATTGTCAGAAGAGCTGTAGAAACCTCTGACAGAAGAGTTTGTAATAGTCCCCTGGAGTGCGTGCTGGGTGACACTATTACTAACAGTTTAAAAGGGGACAAAGTAGGAAAAAATGCAGCAAAAGTTGCAGGAGCTTGCTTTTGACCAACACCGACTTAAAAATCAGAACACCAAATGTCACAAGAGGAGAGGATTTGTTTAATAAGGCACATGAGTCTGTACAACCGTTCAAATAGTTATGCACTCAGTGTCTGAACCTAAGTTCTGTAAGGAACAATCATCGGCAATCTATAGCTTGTTAAAAAAAAAAAAATCAGTGACCTTGCAGTGGTGTTGATAAGAAACAGTTAACCTTAACAGCTAAGTACTTTTAAAACATCTCCTATTTATTTAATTCTTTGAAAATCTCTTACAATGTCATATTCGTCCTCTCCCTCCCCTAACTCCTCCCAAATGCATCCCCAACTTCCCCATCCCTCCATCTTGTTATTTTTATTTTTGATAGCCCATAGACTCCAGTTTATGCTGGCCATATAGTCATGTGTGTGAGGCCATCCACTGGAGACAGTTGACCTCCCAGGGGCCACGTTCTAGGTGGGGAGGTCTGAGGGCACTCAAAGAAAGAATAATCAGACTACCAGCTAAGTACTTTTAAATAAATATCTCCTCTGTTTTCTTCGTGGGGCCTGTTTAGGAGTGGAGCAATATAGCAGCTGAACATAAGGGGATATTTAACGAGTAGGTCGCAAGAATAAAAGGTTTTTCCTTTGGGAAGTGGTGGCTACAGAAAGCAGCATCACAGGTGGAACATGGGAAGAGCCCGTTATTAAGTCAGTCACCTTGCTAAGTAGGGACAGGAAGCAATGCCAGTGGAACAGAAAGGTCCCAGCCTGCAGGATTGATATGGAGAGAGTCCGTTGGTTCTTGAGTGACTATGCATAATTTCACCTGCCTCCACTAAACATGCCTGTTCATCAGAAATGAATCAACACCTTAGATTATGCATTATGCAAATGATGCCAGTGGTTGCTTGGCACCTGACGCAGTTCCCAGTGAAAAGTTCAAATAGGTGTGGCCCTTTCCCTCACTGACTTCTTTGCCCTTGAAATGTTGCCTCCTGTAAGCTCACAGCTCAGGGTCCACGCTCTAAGGCAGATGGCAAGGACTCCTTAAGAGGGTTTGAAACTGGGATTCACAGGCTAGGCAATGCGTTGTTCCTGTTTACTCAGGTAATTAATTTTATTCCTCATCAAGTCTCTGATGGGATTGAAGACCAAATAGTTTAGTTTCACAATTAAGCTTAATTTATTAGAAGTCAAAATATTTTTAGGTCTAGATAGATGTTTTAAGTTGATAGAGATGAGATATGATAGATACTGGTTTTTATTCAGTATTGTAGACTCACAAAGATAGGAAAATGTTTTATTCAAGCCTGCCAAATACAAATAGCTGAAACACTATGAATGTAACATTAATATAATTCTTGATTGATTCATGGTTCTTCTTGCTGTATGTAGTTTTTTAAAATATATGTATAATAATGTAAATGTATATGTAAAAATTAAAAAATTATTAAAAAACTAGAAAGACTTAAAACAGTATATATATATATATAGTTTGAATATATTTTATCATAATACATAATTAAAATATGAATACTTAAATATATTTAATATTAATATTAAGTAAAATAAGTATATTTTATTATACATATTAAATTATTTTATACTACCACCTTAAAGACCACAATGCCGTACATACTGTACTCATACTGGTACTACAGGGGTTAATATAGTGCTGGTCTGTGGAATTTGCCCTTAACTTGTAGATTTCAATTGCCTTCAACATTTTTTATGACATATGTGTGGCCCTGGACTAAGTCATAGTCACAGATTGATGATCCGGGTGGGGAAGTCATGTCTGTCACTTGTGCTATGAGTATGATTTGAGGGACTCTAGGCAGCAGATCATTGTTAGTGCCTTTGTTCTTTGACACCACAATTGAGACATGTGAAATTTCTAGGACACCAGGAACACTGTCATCTGTTCTAAGAAGTCACTTCGCTGCAGTCTCTGAGAATACTAATAGGGCGAAGCTGGAAAGAGTAGGGAGCCTGTTAGACTACAAATGCAGCCATGGTGGAGTGGCTTCACAAATGGAATACAACCGTCACTGGGAATAAATGGCAGGAGAGAAGGCAATACTGTGCAAGTCCTGATGATGCTTGTTCAATGGAGGGGGAAGAAAACACACAGAAGGGTACAGACAACATGATTCCACATTTATAAATGAAACAATATAAAACACAAATAGAAAAATATCCCCATCTACTTGTCAGCAGTGCTTATATCTTCACAATAAGATTACAGTTGATCTTTTTGTTTCGTTGTTTATTCTCTGTTTTGTGCATACAGCATCTTTGTGACACTAAAAGCCTTCTTAAGAGCAACAGAGCTTCAAAATGCACTGTCAGAGAGAAAAAGATAAAAAAAAATCAAGAGTAATGATACTATACACAAATAGGATTGTATTTACCACATAAAGAATTCAAAAGACTGCCTTCAGTCCCCATTGAATTAGACCTCATTTGTAAAATGGAAAAACAAGCAAAAAACACCATCACCACCACCACCAACAAGCTATTTACAATTGCATGAAGGAAGTCATCCTAATTACCCACTCTCACACAGCACCCCAAACTATGTCCCTAAAATATTTCTAGTGAAAACAAAAAACTATGTTATATAGCTCTACCTGAAGTCCTCAAGAGAATTGATTGTCAAAGAATCTGAGCAGTCCTGCAAAGAATAAACAAATGTTTAACTAGTGCTTCTACCCATTAGCATCTCACAACCCAAAACAGTAAGTCGGGATCTTGACATTTTTCTTTCAGTCACCCATGAATAGTTTATCCTATACTGGGCACTTTAGTACTTAGCATTCCTAACCAAGTAGAAGATAAATACTGATTCTAACTTCTTATGTTTGTTCCAGGAACCACATGCTAGGGCTCCCCAGTGAACCAGAGACAAGTATACTTTTCTCATTCATCTTCTGGGGTCTACATGGCCCACAAAGCCCATTTGTGCAGTTGTGTGTCATGCATTGAAATTTTTCCAGTTATTAAAGTGCTATTTTCACCTTAATCATATTACCACAAAGTACAATCTATCTTCTTGAATTTGGCAGCAAATGGCCCTGTAAAAAATTTCAAGCATATTCCTACCAACTTAACAATAGCTCTGAAGAGTACATTCAGGAAGGCAGTTGGCCATGAAGTTATATCACCTCCAAACTTTTCAGTGTAGATATTCTTCTCAGTAGTTTGGATGTGACTTGAGGGAAAGCACCTTGCAAGGGGACTTCATAGAAAACACA